>NC_140975.1:38300363-38357863 GCF_056783735.1 Eptatretus burgeri
TCAGAGTATCTCTTTGGTGGTATCCGAATCTCTGCGTTCATCCCCAGGTCATGAAGGAAATGCCGGGGAGTAATTTATGGGAAACACTTTGACATTGGTATGGAGGATATGGAGTAATTTGGGAGATGTAGGAGTAGGTGATGCCCATTCTCTCACTACAGTCAGGGATAGGGTTAAGGTGGACACCACTTCTGTAGTGTTGTCCTTTTCCCACCCTGTTCTTCCTCCTAAAGTGTTTCTGGGCTCTGAAAAAAAAACGTGGTACTAAAATTCCTGAAGGAATGTGGGAAATCCATTTAAATTTCTTTACACTTCAGGTCAGGTCAAGTATGGGAGCATGCACCGGAGCAGAGCGTCGCTGCGTCCACTTTCCGCTGATACTCCAGGGGCCTCCGTCTGGCCATTTCCCGGGCAGATGCCTGGCCCATCCCAACCTCCATGAGATGCCGATGAACCTGCTGCAACCACGAGGCACGTGGTCGGACCATTGCTCTCTTCCACTCACGAGACTCCCTCGCTGAGAGAATCTGGTGAGCAGGATCAGCGTCAGGAACACAAGCCACTTGGCCATACAGCCGCATCTGATGCTCACAGACTATGCAGGTAACAAATCTCATTTGAGTCTCTCAGAAACCACTCGTTAGACACAAAGTCCGACCAGTGAGAGCCAAGGATTCTCCGAAGAGACCTGGTATCCAAGGAATTAAGTCTCTGTCTCAGATCCCTTGATGGGCTAACAAGCGATTTTGATCATGTTCAGGTGCTGGTCATGTATAGAGCCGACTGGCTCTGACAGCACCATTAAAATTCAAAAGAAGAGGAAGAGCTCCCTGCCAAACTTATCCATGCATCCTTCCACTGTGCCTTTTGGGAGGGGGGGGGGGGGTGCGGTTGCATGTTTGTAGATCTTGAAGAAATATACGTTTCAATAATTAACCGCCGCCGCCAAAGGTGGACGAGGGTTATGTCTTCATCCCTGTCTGTTTGTCCGCAAGCACGATATCTCAAAAAGTTGTGGACGGACTCAAGACGAAATTTGGTAGGCAGGTCGAGTGTGTGACAAGATCGATTTTGGTGAAGATCATAAGGGAAGCATATGGGATATGGATTCGATTTTGGTGAAGATCCAGATCCAATTAGTGTAATTTTTTTTAAGTGATTCTTCACCATTGAGAGATGGGGCCAAAAACGATACATAGCATGATGTTTCAAAAAGTTGTGATGAAAAACTCGCTGGATGAATTGAATAGGTGACAAGAACAAGCCGATTAGATTTTGGTTCAAGTCCGGATTCAGATCCGGCTTATCAGTAGGGTACAAAACGTAACCTGTTCAGACTGGTGGAAATATTGTTACGAATCTGGAAGCCATGAGCACTCAACATACAGGTCCTATGGAACAGTTATATTAGTAAGTATGTGTTTATAGTTAGGGGACCCTACCTGTGTCTCATGGGTAAGTAAATGTACATGCGCTGAGTTATTTTTATAGTTAGGATTTTTATAACAACACCAGCATCACCCTCACCTTCACCTCGCTCTGGCCGACGCAATGCCGCCCATGGTGGGCGGAGTTCAAGGAGGAGCCTTGCGGCGGCTCTCGCCTAATCAGGGAGATGCGAGCGAGTTCCTCGGCGGTCGTCCAATGATCACAGCCCACGCAGGATAATGTTCCTTTGCCTGTTTGGAGGGCGGTCAGCCAGACGGCCGTCACGCCCCTCCCCCCCCCCCGGTCCAATCAACAGCCTTGGCGCCCGTTTTGGCCAATGACAGGGCGACGAGCGCATTTTGCGTGACAAAACCATCCAGTGAGGGAGAGCGGGGAGGGAGTAGGCGTCCCCTCCCCTCCCCCCGCCCCAGACAAGGGTGAACAAGGTTGCGGCATGATCGGAGGAGGAGAGTTTTGGTTGTCGGCTCGAGTGCGGAGAGAAACAATCTGCGCCCCGTCTGTTCGAGCGGGTGCTCTGGCTCTGTACTCATCTCGTCGCTGGCGTGGTCTGGCTCTCGGTCCGCATCTCGTCACTGGCTCGGGTCTCGTCGCGTGCTGGAGCCTGGCGCTGCCTCCGTACCCGGTGTTTGCAGCGGCATCGAGCTGCGGGTTCAAGTCCCGCCGAATCGGATCGACAAGGTCCGCACGAGGCGGGAAGGTCCATTTACTTTTTGGGGTATTTGTGTGTGCGCGTGTGTGTCTGGGGCCCCGTCTATAAGTAGAAATCATTTAGTGCTCTTAAGTAGAAATCTTGCTCTTTGTACATTGCATTTCTTTATAGTCGGATAATTCTGCTCTTTCGTGTTCCTTCCCCACCTATTGTAAATAAATACCCATGTGTTAAATGTATCAGCTCGTTTTTGTGTTTTCTTCATTGGTTTAATGCGGTGCGTGTTGGGAGAATTAAAGAAGGCCGTTGTTTCCGTAGTGGTTGTGCATTTGGGACCGACGGAAGCTCGGTGATAATCCACTCGGGTCACGCACAGGTCGAGCACGCATACGGCTCATCCCATCAAGGGTGTGAATACTCGGTAGCTCGCCACGTGGGTCTCTATTGAAGTTTGGCAAATAACCCTCGGACTCTCTGGAAAATCCTCTATTTCTCTTTGCCGATGACTCAACCCTCTGCCGTACCATCTGTCATCCCTCAGCCCGGCAAGCAGCAGCTTCTTCGCTCACTGCAGATCTGGATAAAATCACAAACTGGTCCAACACGTGGAACATGTCTTTCAATCCAGACAAATCTCACACTCTCACTATGTCTCTTCGAAAGGACCGTTTACAAAACCCCCCCATCCACTTTCTCAACAATCCTCTGGAAGAAGTCTTTTCTTTCAAGCTTCTGGGTCTCACTATCTGCCATGACCTTTCCTGGGAAAGTCACATTTCCAACCTTGCCTCAAAAGCCAGTCGCCGACTGGGAATCCTCCGTCGTGCAAAGTCCTTCCTCGGCCCTCTTGAGCTCCTGACCACTTACAAAGCTTTTGTCCGTAGCCTGATGGAGTACTGCTCTCCCCTCTGGGCTGGTGCTCCTGCCTCCCACCTTTCTCGACTTCACGCTGTCGAAACCAGGGCTTTTAAGATCATTGGCATCTCCCGCAATGAAGCTGAGTCTTTGGGCCTCTCACTCAATCACCGCAGGTTGGTCGGTGGTCTTTCTGTCTTCTACCGACTCCTCTCCAGCCTTGCCCCCCTGCTCTCTCTGCGATTTGTCCCAACCACATTTCCACAGGGCGCTCAAGGTCCGCCAACAACCCCCTTCTGGTAAAACTACCAAAATCACGAATCACTGCTCATCTTCACTCTTTCATTCCTCTTTTTTCCCGCCTTTGGAATAAACTTCCTCACTCTATTCTTTCCCATTCTTCCCTTCAGGCTTTCAAAACAGCTGTTCACCACCACCTCTTATCTTCCCCCATCCAAATCCTCGATCTTTTCTACCCCCGATAATCCACCCAAGCCCACTTCCTTCAATTCTCCTGCTTTCCTTCCTGAAAGTCCCTTTAATGTCCATCTTCCCCTCGCCATGTTCCCCGTCCCATCCCCATCCCTCTCCCTTCCACAGTTCACCTGTGTCTGTTCCCCAATGTTTTGTCCCTTCCACTCCCGCCCCTCTTGTCTCATGCCTCCTTGCTGTGAGTTGTGTGTAAGCTCTCATACGAGCCTCGACCAAGGTATACAAAAAAAAAAAAAAAAAAAAAAAAAAAAAAAAAAAAAAAAAACCCTGTCCCACGTGGTGGAATTTATTGATGATTCACGGTCCTGTAAGGGACCCGTACCCTCGGAGTTTTCTGAACGGTATGATCTAGATCCCGGGTGTTCGGTAGAGTCGACCCTGTCGCTCCACCCTGCGGTCGTGCTCGCAGCCGACGCCCGGCTCCGCAACAATATGCCCTTTACCCAGCGCCGTTGTAGTTTCTACTGTGATAAATTATGGAAACATAGCCTTCTTTCCTCAAAAAGTACCTTTATTTCATGATAGAGGACTCGTTCAGTCTTGAAATGCACAATGGAGGCCTGAAGCCTGAGACCAAAATGGAGCAAACGAAATGGCAGCAATTTTTTTTTTGAGGAAATAATTGTGGGTGGAGTCATGCCAGCAAAGCTCTGCCCTGGACAGACAGACAGAGCAACTGGCAGAGAATATTATATATACAGTAAATATATATATATATATATATATATATATATATATATATATATATATATATATCTCTTCTTCTTCTTTCAGCTGCTCCCATTTGGGGTCGCCACAGCGGATCATCCGTTATGATCCGCATAATGATTTGGCACAGGTTTTACGCCGGATGCCCTTCCTGACGCAACCCTGGTCGCCTCTTGTGACACAGGGATATAAATAAATATATATATATATATATATATATATATATATATATATATATATATATATATTTACTAGCAGATGGAAGATAGAACGAATCCTCACTCAGTTCACTACCTGTAACGGTCCAGTTTTAACATCACTCTCGTTACCATTATTAAAGATATATTTTTTAAAGCAAAACAATCACATCTTAAAAATAAAATGGTAACTTTGTATAACATGAAAAATCATCTCATTGTCTTATTGGACACCAGTAGTTTACAACTCCACAATCAGGAATTTGTGCGTGTTTCAACACTACCACCAAGAATTAATTTTATAATTGGAAATCAAGAGATGATTGAGACTCGTATTAATGAAGAAATGTGAATTTGAATGTGATAAATATGGAATTTCTTTGAGCGATAAATATTATTACGGTTATCGGAGGCCCGGGGAGACACAAACCAACACAAACAGGAGCCCAAGTGCAGTCATACGTGTTGTATTTTGTCTAGCTAAATTAGCTCTCATCAGTGGAAAGGAAAATGCGTTGCATTTGCGTAAAGGATTTGAACCCCTTCGTGATTCTTCTCCACCAAAATTATTTCTGTATTTCTTTCTCTTCTTATCTGTCTCCCTATCTCTCTCCCCTTCTCTGCAACTCTGCAGCACATCCATGCACACTTTGCAACACTCAACATGACAACCAACACTATAAAATCAACATTACAAATCCACTCAACCAACAACATAAGGTAGCACAAACCCAAGCAGCAACTACAAATCCAATCAACCAATATAAGGAAGTGTGGACCCACGCAGTGCACTACAAATCCAATCAACCAACATCAGAAAGCAGCACGGACCCACATGCTGGCCGATGGGCGGGCCTCCAGCGATGACGTCGACCACTGATACCCCGCCTTGGTCGTCAGTGGCACTGCATGAGCAGTTCACCAAATGAGCATCACATGGATACAAGACAGACCAATGAGGAGACAACCATCCAAAAAGCTAAAGATGCGGTCGAGAGTACAGCTCGGTGCTACTTGGAAGATGACAATCGGACCAAGCAGCAGAGTTTCCCTGGACGTGCCAACCACAACACACTGATTTACTCTATTTATAGATTGCTTTCCTTGCATCTAATTTGTTCACTTTGAACGCAGAAGAGCATTCAATGATAATCCCGTCATTTTTAGGACTGGGTGACTGACTCGCACCACAGGCATTCACCCTTTGCACCTCTCCCTACACTGCACACTACATCCTCTATACTCCTCTTTATTTTTTCTCCCCCTCCACTCTCACGTTTGGACCAACATAAGTCCACCGGCTTGCGTCGGGTGAGCATGAGGCCGCAGTTACACCCTGTCTTCTTATCTCTCTCTCTCTCTCTCTATCACTCTTCCTTGCCTTGTTTCCCAGAATGACCGAGGCACCTGTGTGTGTCGACCCTATGACTAAGTTGACTGATTAAGTGGGCTTCTGTACTCAAGGTAAGAGCTTTCTTTTGTAACACTGTTTGCCTTGTATATACATGCCCCTTTTGGTAAACCACTATAAACCATTTTCCAAACTGCCTGATTGTCTCTTTCCATTGGTTAAACATGAGTAATTAGTGACAGGGAGTTCAGCCCCACTGTTTCGTTATGGTCAGACATTAGCCAAGGTTCCACTTATGGTATCGCTCGGCCATTTTGATTCGCAGTAGTGGAGCATTGGAAAGCACAGTCCTTGTCTGGGCTGATGGATTTTCTGGGAGGGTAAAGCGGGATTTCGACGCTAGACCCGACCTAAATTAAGCATCTCAGATGGCGTCTGTGGTTGTTCAGCAAATCATCATGCTGCAGAGTTATCTGCGGTTCGTCAGCTCCAGTGTAGTCAGCTGGGGAGTGGGTCCGAGAACTCCACCCCAACCCGTAACAACAGAAATATTATCAACCTCTCAAAACAATTTTTGATTAGAAATGACAAAGGTGCTGTGTGTGTATGAAATAAGAAAAACAATAGTATAGTACTTTGAGACAGCAATAATTCTTATTTAGTGAAATGAAGGAACAGCTTCTGCTTTCCTCACAAACTTCCACACATCCTCAGCCAACAACACCGGTTCCTCAAATGCCGCAAAGTGCCCTCCACGTGGTTGGTACGAGTATGACACGATGTTGTGGAAGTGGCTTTTCAGCCAGGCTTTGGGGGCATAGACAATCTCATTGGGAAACACCGTCAATCCAGTAGGTACGGTCACAGGAACGCTGCAACAACAGGTACGCGGCACATGTTTCTGAAAGGTCATGCAGCATGTTGGGGGTGGGGTTCTTGGAACAGAGGCAAAACACCATGCCACTAAGGAGCATGTCGGTCACATGTTTATCACTAATCATAACACACACAGTAGTTACCTACCATCAGTGTCAGCGTTACTTAGGTTTCCCTGAATTTAAGACTTCACTATTTGTATCCTTTTATAAACTTGCACCAATTCTTTTTTTTTTGTGGTTATATTGAGCTAACAAATTGACAGTGTTTCTAATTCTTTTGTAAACCACTTTCTCACTCTGTATGGATTGCTCATAATTTTTTTTTTTTTTTGTATACCTTGGTCGAGGCTCGTATGAGAGCAAACACACAACTCACAGCAAGGAGGCATGAGACAAGAGGGGCGGGGGTGGAAGGGACAAAACAGTGGGGAACAGACACATTAGGTGAACTGTGGAAGGGAGAGGGATGGGGATGGGACGGGGAACATGGCGAAGAGAAGATGGACATTACAAGGACTTTCAGGAAGGAAAGCAGGAGAATTGAAGGAAGTGGGCTTGGGTGGATTATCGGGGGTAGAAAAGATCGAGGATTTGGATGGGGGAAGATAAGAGGTGGTGGTGAACAGCTGTTTTGAAAGCCTGGAGGGAAGAATGGGAAAGAATAGAGTGAGGAAGTTTATTCCAAAGGCGGGAAAAAAGAGGAATGAAAGAGTGAAGATGAGCAGTGATTCGTGATTTTGGTAGTTTTACCAGAAGGGGGTTGTTGGCGGACCTTGAGCGCCCTGTGGAAATGTGGTGGGGACAAATCGCAGAGAGAGCAGGGCAATTGCACCAAGTGTAGCCATGCATGTGCATTTAAGTTTCAAACTCCAGTAAATATTTATTCATCCGATCGAGATGAAACTAGTTGCACAAATTATAATTAGGGGATCTCTCCCTCCCTCTCCCACCCTCAGAATGGTACAAATTTAACCCTACCCCACCCCCTCCACAATGACAGAGAGCTTACTCTATTCCAGGTACGTTTAGTCCTTTCCCCAGGGTCTCCTTGTACATGCGCATCGAGGAGGTGATGGAGTTTGTGATCCAATAAATCATCACGTTCGTGATCAGATCCTCCAAAGTGAACTTCCTGCAAAGGTACAGCCATGAGGATGATTTGTATGATACTTTTAATGCTTTTTTATACTGGGCATAACATATTCAAACATCTTGTGAATTGGTGAAATTACTTGTTTGAAGGTGGAGAAAGTTGTAAAACAAAGTGAGGGAGTGGGGGGGGGGGATAAGAGGGGATGAGAAGAAAGAATAAAACTTTGGGAAATGGGGGAGGTGAAGAGGGGAGTCAGTTCATATAATTACGGTATAAAGCCCCATTTGTGTTCATGTAGTTTGTCGAATTTTTCCCTCTCAAGGACCTGTGTATAAGAATAAATAGTCCGTTTTTGTTTGCCACCAGAAGACGGTGTTGTAATCATCAGTGTCGAGGGAAGGTTATGGTGTCTGGTCACTTCGTTCTCCAATGTCGAACCAGGTGATAGCTGGGCAAGAGAGGCATTTCACAATCCACATCACAGCATGCCTTTACACAACCATCCTTCATACTGGGACAAAAAGGAGAAGAAGCTCTGCCCCCCTCACACAGGCACCCCTGATTGGCGGCAAACAAGGCGGTGTACCAATGGGCCGCACTGCTCAATGTTGGTGCCATCTGATTGTGTCTTGAGCCGCTGTTGCTAGGCCAACGGGTGGCCAGTGATTGGTGAGGAGGCGATTGGCAATGTCTCAGGGGCCGGGGGAGTCGAGAAGGGGGGCGTGCAGCTGAAGAGGACTGCAAGAGGATATCGGCCGTGGGCTGAAATCTAAGAGGCTCAAATGAGTTTCATGGCAAATTTCTTTCGGCAACCTGGAAATTATGTTTATTACATAATTTGAGTGTGCTGAATCCAATAATGCAATGTTCCCACCGATTGGATTGCACACTAATTAGCTACGTCATCAAATTTGCATACCGCAGCTCAACGTACATATCCAATCCAGCGAAGTGGGTGTTACTTTCCCTCTTGGAAAACACCAACTTCAAATAATTCAGGTACGCAGAATTCAAAAAGGCAATGTTCTCGCCGATTGGTTGACACACTCATCAGCTATGATGACTTCAAATTTCTTACCATAGCGAGACATCAACAACCAATCTGAGGATGTTCGTCGTAACTTCCTCAATAATTTGATAGCACTTCTTTGCTAATTGGAATAAAATTGTGTTTGTGTGAAATAATACTCGCATTCTAATTAGCGACACACATCAAAGGTTCTTGGGAAAATGCAACATTACCAAAGTTTAACCAAACGACGTTGTCGGTATCAAAACTGACATGAGCGTAGACGAAAGGTTAAATATGCACGTACATTCAATCCTCAGGTCAGGTCAGGTATGGGAGCATGCGCCAGAGCAGCGCATCGCTGCGTCCACTTTCCGCCGGTACTCCAGGGGCCTCCGTCTGGTCTCCCCCCAGGCAGATACCTGGCCAATCCCCATCTCTTTGAGATGCCGATCAACCTGCTGCAACTACGAGGCACGTGGTCGGCCCATTGGCCTCCTACACTCACGAGACTCCCTCGCTGAGAGAATCTGGTGGGCAGGATCAGAGTCAGGAAAACGAGCCACATGTCCATACAGCCACAGCTGACGCTCACAGACTATGCAAGTAACAAATCTCATTTGAGTCTCTCTCAGCAACCGCTCGTTGGACACAAAGTCCTCATCACCAGATTAATCTCCAGAATCATCAGTATCAATGTTCAACTGTTGTTGATTATTGGAAGTCATTGCACCCAAAAGGTCTGTGCAAAGAAGATCTACATGAACACAAGAAAAGGTCACACGCTGGTAGTTAGTTTTCGAACATTGACAATGCTCATTTTGCAGGACACTTGGTGGAGTTGGAGTTTAAGACATCCAGTGAATAGTCAGGTATTCATTGTCTGGTTTTCATCCATGGTCAACAGGACTCAGGGCACCAACGCAGGTGCTCAGACACCGGTGATATACCGCACACTGGTAAGCTGATCACAACGCAATTCTTATGGGGAGTGCCTCATCTCGATATTTCACAGTGAATATGTTGTACCTGGCTTCATTACTGTCAGCACATTTAGCCTGGTTAGACAGAGCGCAGACAAACTCTTCAAGGCCAGAACTGTCATCGTATGGACTCCAATGTTGTGTGTGGTTCCATGTCCTGACAATGTCTCCTCGGTGAAATCATTGTTATCCCAGATGAAAGCAGTCGGCGCTTTGGGTTTGTAACCTTGGAGGAACAACGTGAAACCTCCTGTCCAAGCTGTCGTGATGCAAGGGCTGCGTCATGTTCAGGAACCACCAAATGTGATATGGAATGGCCAAAACCATTCATGATGGAAATAACATTTAAAGACCCAGTGAAGTTCCTCAAAGTTATCCCTACAGTCAAATGCCTTGGGGATGGCTTCCTCCCTTTGGATGAAATATAAATTATATCCTAGGCAATAGACAGCAGCTTTCGATTATTGTCCTCTTAAAGTTTGGACAAACCCTTTCATGGCAGAGCTCATTCAATGCCCTAATAATCCAAGGAAGAACATTGTATAAGGAGGCAGGTACAGTCTCCGCCACAGAGACCATCTCAAAATGCAAAGCAGTCGGAGACCACTTGTCCTTCATCTCTCCGGTTTGATTTAAAACCCGGTTAATGTACATAGCAGAGATGTATATAAAAATATAAAACCGGCAAACATTCTCCTCGTTTATCCAGGAATGTGGGTCAATTGATTCATCATCTTCAAACGTTCCTCTCTGTACCACTGGTCTCAGATGACTCTGTGGTCAATGAAGGAATCCTTTTGATCGGGTGCATACACAATCTCAGACATTTCGGCTGGTAGGCCACATAAACAGAAGCAGAGGATAATACACCACTTGTTTCTCTTTGAGGTACACTGAATGAAAGTTACTTGCCTCACGGGAGCAAATTTCTCAGGTTATATCAATGAACATGTCCTTCAGTCTGTTCAGAGGGAAGATCTCACCTTTCATGATGTGGTCTTCGAGGGCTTGGATGGCAACATCTCAGGGGAAAAGTCTGACATAACTATCTGATAGAACTTTGCAAGGGCTTCCCCATACAGAAATGTAATCCTTTCGTCAGCCAACTTCTGTTTCATTACAACCATTGGTGTAGTCCTTGTAACATGACCGATGGTACCGCACTTCAATAACAACCATGTCCTTCCCTCAAACTTACATAAGGAGCTTCTCATACCGAAGAATCTCAGCTGCTTTGAGCAGCAAGCCTCCTGAAAATCAATAATGTACTAATCAGCCACAATGAGTGCACAGGACAGCATCGATGTAAAGATGATTACAAGATAATTTGCCATTTCTCCATCGATATGACCATCAAACATCATTCTTCTGACAACATGTCAACCATTATAATTTGCTCACCAGACTCACATTAACAGGTTGTCAGTCTTTCCTTTCGCCACTTTCTGGAGATCATATTTGTCGCTCTTGCATTTGATGCACTCACTATACAGAGAGTACATGCTCGTTTTTATCGGGGTAGCCAGTTTCGATGATGTGAAGGTAAACCGTAGCTTCTTGGGATATGGCTTCAAATCGTTATCATAAATTGGAAAGTTGCAATGCAACATGAGGTGTCATTGAAGAGCAAGTGTGTGGTCGAGCTTTGCGCATTCCCCACCCTACAACTGCCAACGTAGCTCCACCTCCTCCTCACTCCTCCCCACCAAAGAACAAGAAGAAGCAAAAAACATTTATCATGACAATAATAATAATAATAATAATAATAATAACAACAAGTGAAATCCTTCAATACAGCGCGTGTGGTGAAGCAAATGAGTACACTAATGTTAAAATATGCAATTTATGCTTTTTCAGTTGAAAAACAATTAAAAAGCGTACTTAATATTTGAAATGTAAAAATCTTATTATTGTGATAAGCATCTATATATATATATATATATATATATATATATATATATATATATATATATATATATATATATATATATATATATATATATATATATATAATAGAAGGAATGAAATAGTTTGATACAACGTGGCAGGGGACCGCAAAAGAATGATCGCATAAGAAGAACTGAGCTTTCAGCATTCGGCGATCGGCGCGAAATGCGATGGTGGGCGAAAGTGACGTCTTTCGTTTGTTCGTACATGAGGGGAGCGTTTCTTTCCGTCAAGCACGAAATTAAATGGTTTTCACATATATAACACATTAGTTTCACAAATTTCCATTGAAATACTCGGGTATTTCCGTCAATTGTCGCCATTTCCGTCGAGGTTACGCACTGCATCTACTGGACGGCCGTTATTGGCTGTCTTGAGGCACGTGGGGGGGGGACATGGGGGACACCAGAGACGTGGGAGACGTGGTAGACGCCGGCAGGGACATTTCAAACTCGGTGCAATTGTATACAGCGCACGCGCTGTAATAATACTCTTTCTTCAAATATTATTTTGCTTTCTGGCAAATACACTAATTGGGGTTTTGCTGATCCTATGTAGCAAGTCTGGATGGAATCGGCCCACAACTATAGGAGGAGCAGCACGACAAACAAACGCACAAACACCGGTCCGTGAATTACAATAAGGATAAGGTAATAAAGGGTGAAGCGATTGTGAATTTCACGTTCCGTCTTTATAAACTTTTAACATTGTTCTTAACAAACGGCGACAGGAACAATGCAGTTATGAAAGGCTGAATGGTCGGTCTTCTCATGCACCAAAGTTCCCTGTGTATATTTGTGCAATGTTGCTAAGAATGTGAAGAAATGGGGAGGGGAAGACAGAGAGTTGGGGGTGGGGTGCATTGAGTTGGAAGAGGAAGATTGAGACATTGGGTAGGGAGAAATTGAGGACTTGGGGTTGAAAGGGGAGGGGGGTTGAGTACTTGACAAAGAAAGGGGGAGGGGATGACAGAGCTGGGTTGGGGGAGGGATGGAAGAAAGGGAATTGGGATCAAGATCGAGGGGTTTGAGGTCTTTGGGGGGGGGGGGAGTTGAGAACATTGGCTTGGGAGGGGTTTAAGGATTTGAAGAAAGGGGAAGGGGACACAGAGTTTGGGTATGGTGGGGGGGGAGACAACAGATTTGGGAGGGGGGGTTGAGGATTTGGGATTGTGTGTGTGTGTGTGTGTGTGTGTGTGTGTGTGTGTGTGTGTGTGTGTGTGTGTGTGTGTGTGTGTGTGTGTGTGTGTGTGTGGGTGGGTGTGTGTGTGTGTGTAGGGGGGGGGACCTAAAGTGACATTTTACATTATGCAGAATTTCCATGGATCCCAGATAGTCCCTTTGGGTCTTTTGGGTCCTCTAGGTATTTTAGAGCCTTGGGTCATTTGAATCCCCTAGGTCGTTTGGGTCCTCTGGATCTTTTGGATGCTTGGAGTGTTTTGGGTCCTCTGGGTCCCTTGGGTATTTTAGGTATTTAAGGGTAATCGGGGTCTTTTAGGTCTCTGGGGTCTTCAGGGTCTTTGGGGTATGTTGGGTCTTCGGAGTCTTTAAAGTACTGTATTTTGAATCTTCAGGGTCTTTTTGGCATTTGTGGTATTTTGGGTCCTTGGGGTCTTTTGGATCCTCAGGGTCATCTGGGTTCTCAGGCTATACTTGTGGATGACATCAGGTCAACTGTCCAACCAATGGGCAAAGAGCAGACATGCATACATACATACATACATAATCACATATACTTGCTCCATTAGAGAGAGATTACCATGGGACACTAAATAAATGGTATCGCATTGACAATCTTCAGATAATCTGGATATGTGTGATTAATGGAAATAAATAATGCAAATAAATGGTAGTGTTTTGTTCTTTCATCTAATGCTTCATACTCTGAAAGGCCACCATCCTCCAGGTCCCTGTAGGCAGGATTGGTCCACGTCGAGAACTTCTCCAGGATGTATGCAGCAAGTCCAGCTGGTGAGTCATTCACTGCACAACCTGAACAAGATTTAAATATTAAGTTCACGGCTCCCTGTAATTACCCTGCGCTCCCGAAGCGAAAAGCAGGATGAAGTGATCGGTAGCGTACGGACGTACGTGTCTGCATTTTGTTAAGAGCGGACATCGAAAACCGTTCAGCGGAGGAAATTGAAACTTTCGTTCAATGACCATGTGATATATAGCTGTCACTTTGGAGGTCAACATAGGCCAATTTTCTAAAATCCACAATTTTCATCCAATTGACTAGAAATTTGAAGAGGATTTGCATATCAGGTCACTAAATTCAACCATCAACTATTTTTGAGGTAGGTCAACATCGACCGAATTTCTCAAATCCTCAATTTTCATCTGACTTGAAATTTGAACAGGATTTTCATTAAAATGACCATCATGTGTCACGTGGTGTGGCAACCATATTGGATCTAAGGGGAATTCTTTGAAAACCTTACCGCTTAACTGATCAATACAAAATTTAACTAATTGATCAACTACCCATGGGAAATATGGTTGGATAAAGATGACGTCATCGGTCATGTAGTCTGGCAGCCATATTGGATTCAAAAAACAAAAAAAATCCTTTAAAAAAAACAAGAGTTGGCTCAAACCAAGTCCTTCAAAACACTGCAGAGGGTATGTATTTCTATGAATACTAGCGAGTTAGAATTATGAAATCCCATCTTACCAGCACAACAATCTTAAATTTATAAAATGTGACAAAAATGTCAAACTTGTCCTTGAGAATACTGCTGGTAAACGAGAGCTAAGTTAAGTCCACAGCAAGTTAACTCGTCACTTACACCATCATTGCCTCAGTCTCCGAAGGTGAAGGAGGTTATGGTTTCACCTCTCTCTGTTGGGTCGCCGAAATAGGTGACCCTTATTGTCAGTAATTCTGTCTGTTTGTTCGTTTGTCCTCAGCATAATTGGTAGTAAATGTGGGCGGATTTTGACCAAACTCGGGTGGTAGGTACATCCTATGACCTAGTGCTTTGGAAATTGTGATGGTTGCTAGGGACGCTTTGGTTCCCAAGCCACAACCGAAAAACCTTCAAAAATCGGTACTGTTCACACGAAATCAATTCCGAAAGCCATTATCCCACGTAGGGTTATGAAATTTGGCACGAATGATCTACCGGTGATGCTCTATCAAATATATTCAGTTTTTTGTGATATATGGAATACTTTACCCACAGTGCCCCCTACAATTAGGGTATGTGCGAAAATTGGCAAAAATTGGCGGCCCCCTGGCGACCAGGTGAGTGCATCGATACGAATAAAACTTTGCAGGTTCATGGTACTCAATGAGTACTACAACTTTGCCTCAGGACATATTGACCGATTTCGCTTAGGTCAGGGGTCAAAGGTCAATTAGTACAAAAATCGATAATATGCGAGAGCTGGAGGTGCCTTCGCGCCAAATGCCACTCCTCCTAGGGTTATGGTCGGATGGTCATGAAAATTCGCACTAATCGTCTGGAATACATTGTGCACAAACGATCGAGCCGGATTTTCGATTTAGATCTTTGTTCACCCGCAGCACCCCCTCGAACTTTGGGGATTTCCGATTTCAAACCGCATTTTCGGTACTTTTCATTCAAATGGATACCGAGTAGTTATCAGTAGATGGAACTGGATGAGATTTGATATGCATAATGTTAAGGTGATTCCCTATCGCTATATGACATCCATCTTGCTCTATATCTTATAGTTTCCATGCTCGGCGACCCGTCGCCGCCTACCGGTTTGACTGTCCGATTATCTGTCTGTGTGCAGGATATCTCAAAAAGTAGTGGACGGATCCAGATGAAATTTGGTGTACAGGTTGGGTGTGTGACAAGGACGAATGGATTATAATTTGGTGAAGATCCGAATCCAAATCTGGATACGATAATTATTTCATTTATAAAGTGATTCTTCCCCATTGAGAGATCGGGCCAAAAATGATATAGTACTGTGTGGCATGATATTTCAAAAATGTATTGGGCCCGATATGTTGTCGTGGATCAGGTATTACGTGGTGCAGGTACGCACTCTACCGAGTGCCCTTCTAATTAATCTTTTTTCTCACCTGAACAGTTGGACTTGGATAAATATTTATTTTTCAGGTGTGTGTGTGTGTGTGTGTGTGTGTGTGTGTGTGTGTGTGTGTGTGTGTGTGTGTGTGTGTGTGTGTGTGTGTGTGTGTGTGTGTGTGTGTGTGTGTGTGTGTGTGTGTGTGTGTGTGTGTGTGTGTGTGTGTGTGTGTGTGTGTGTGTGTGTCTCCAAGAAGTCAAATGGAAATTAAAAAAAAAAAGTTACCTCTTGTCATCAAAAGTTCACAAACAACTTTATTTTGAGAAAATGGAGAACACGTAACTTTTACATTTTCCTTTTTGTCGTTTTCATCAAGTTTAGTTCTGTCTCTGTCTCTGTCTGTCTCTGTCTCTCTCTTACCCTCATTAGAGGAGAGAGTATTGCATTTGTGTCCGTTCGTCTGTCTATCTGTTTCTTTGTCCACACAGAACTTTAGCGTTTTTCTCCACAACCGCTTGTCGGATCAAGACGAAATTGTCACCAGAGGGGCGACGACTCGAGGAGGATGTTTTAATGATAATTATGTCATCATAGGTCACGTGATGTGACAGCCATGTTGGAAAAATGGAAAAACTTTGGAGCTCTGTGAAATCAGTACAATGCACCAATGAAGTAATGTTATAAAAAATACCTATTTTGGAGAGCAGCCATATCCCCCCCCCCCCTGGCCGTAAACTCACTTCAACCCCAATCTTAGCATGAACAAACTTTGATACACAACAGGTGATGGAGGTTGTGGTAAAGTTTCATTGAAATTTTATGTGAAGTTTGGAGAAGAAAGCAAATACCTCTGTTGGGGGGGGGGGGGGCTGTAAACTCCCCTCAGACCTGGATTTTTTTAATGCCGTGAATAAACTTTGGTACATCATGGGTGATGAAGGTTGTGTTCAAGTTTCATTAAAATTGTGTGTGTTGTTTCAGAGACGAAAGCAAATACATATTTTGGGGAGCAACCCCCATGTAGAATTCCTTTGACCCCAATTTTTTTAATGTCGTGAACAATATTTAGTACATCACGGGTGATGAAGGTTGTGGTGAAGTTTAATTGGAATTGTGTGTTTGTTTCTCAGAAGAAAGCAAATATCTATTTCAGGAAGCAACCCACCCGTATACTCCCTCCCTAGACCCCCTCAGACCCCGATATATTTTTTTTTTAAACGCCGTGAACAAATGTTGGTACATCACGGGTGATGGAGGTTGTGGTGAAGTATCATCGAAATCCGATTTGTAGTTTCAGAGAAGGTGTTGAAAGTATTTGTGGATGTCGCGTGCGCAGACACACACCTCGTTTTTTTTTTCATTTTCTGTTTCTAACAATTATAACACACACACAGACACACACACACACACACACACACACACCTCGTTTTTTTTTTCATTTTCTGTTTCTAACAATTATAACACACACACACACACACACACACACACACACACACACACACACACACACACACACACACACCTCGTTTTTTTGCATTTTCTGTTTCTAACAATTATAACACACACAGACACACACACGCACACACACCTCGTTTTTTTTTCATTTTCTGTTTCTAACAATTATAACACACTCACACCTCATTTTTTTTTCATTTTCTGTTTCTAACAATTATAACACACACACACGTCGTTTTTTGTTTTCATTTTCTGTTTCTAACAATTATAACACACACACACCTCGTTTTTTTTCATTTTCTGTTTCTAACAATTACAACACACACACGTCGTTTTTTTTTCATTTTCTGTTTCTAACAATTATAACATACACCTCGTTTTTTTTTTTCATTTTCTGTTTCTAACAATTAAAACACACTCACACACACACACCTCGTTTTTTTCATTTTCTGTTTCTAACAATAACACACACACACACCTCGTTTTTTTCATTTTCTCTTTCTAACAATTATAACACACTCACACACCTCGTTTTTTTTTTCATTTTCTGTTTCTAACAATTATAACACACTCACACACACACACACCTCGTTTTTTTCATTTTCTGTTTCTAACAATTATAACACACTCACACACACACCTCGTTTTTTTTCATTTTCTGTTTCTAACAATAACACACACACCTCGTTTTTTCATTTTCTGTTTCTAACAATTATAACACTCACACACCTCGTTTTTTTTTTTCATTTTCTGTTTCTAACAATTAAAACACACACTCACACACACACACACCTCGTTTTTTCCATTTCCTGTTTCTAACAATTCCAACACACACACACACCTCGTTTTTTTTCATTTTCTCTTTCTAACAATTATAACACACTCACACACCTCGTTTTTTTTTTTCATTTTCTGTTTCTAACAATTATAACACACACTCACACACACACACCTCGTTTTTTTTCATTTTCTGTTTCTAACAATAACACACTCACACACACACACCTCGTTTTTTTTCATTTTCTGTTTCTAACAATTATAACACTCACACACCTCGTTTTTTTTTTTCATTTTCTGTTTCTAACAATTATAACACACTCACACACACACACACACACCTCGTTTTTTTCATTTCTGTTTCTAACAATTATAACACACACACCTCGTTTTTTTCATTTTCTGTTTCTAACAATTATAACACACTCACACACCTCGTTTTTTCCATTTCCTGTTTCTAACAATTCCAACACACACACACACACACACACCTCGTTTTTTTCATTTTCTGTTTCTAACACACACACAATCAGAGAAAGTATTGATGATGCACGAGATCTTGGGCGCTTGTGGGGACGGGGGAGGGTGTGGAATTCAGCACTCTTGAGACGTCAAGGGGTTGGGGTGAGAGTAACTTAGCTCTTGAGAAATTAAACAAAGTGCACAGACATACCTGCAGTGTCGGGCTTTGTGGCCTGGATGTGCATATAGCCAGACTCGCAGAACATAGTCCGGAAATTGGGCATGAACGGGAAAAGCCTCTGGACGTCTATACGTGTTAAGCCAAACAACGAAGGTAGATACTGGCCCAGGAGAAGTGATAGCCATGGTCGGATGCCCTGCTGGTTGTTGAAGAAGTTGAGGTGGAGTCCGTAGACATGTCTACGGAAAAAAAAAAAGACGTGAAATTTTGCAGCATATAACTCCAAGGGCAATCGTTTGCCTTGGGCCCCACAGTCAAATTGAATTGTGTTTCAGAAAACCGGTCAGCTTTCTACCAACGGGGCATTCACTCACCCAGGCACCATCTGCGCTATGTTCTGCCCAATAACAGCTCCCCAATCTCCTCCTTGCACATAGAACTTGCTATGACCAAGGCGAGTCATCAGTTTGTAGAACACTCTGGCAGCATTGGCAGTGTTGAAGCCTGCAGAACACAGCAGCAGTCGGTCAATTTCAATTGATAGTTACATATATTTCAGATTATTAAATTCGTACGTTTTATTTAATATACATTTGATACAATGCACTTGAATGAAAACAGTCTCGTGTCACAATAATAGTGTTATCAGCAGTACTGCCATTTGAAGTTACGAAAGGCATCCTCCAAAATACCCAGGTGTGTTTTAGATACGTTGCTTCTTCCATCGATTTTTCTTTGCAGCAGGGCCCAAATTATAAATTTTGTTTATAATTATTTTTATTTTATTTAAAATATCCACATCATGCTGGACAATCAAGAAGTGAAAATTTGGAAAATGCTCTGCAGAACAGGAAAGATTTCGATTCGCTCGAACATGAAAAAGGTTTGTGACTTCACAAATGTGAAATCAAAGAATGGAATGTGCAACAGAATTCCATAGTTGGGTGTGTACTACGTAGGAAAGGCCCTCAGCAGCATAGCCGCACCCCCCAACAAATGATGCTACCCGAAGTCAGGTGCCCTCTACAAAAGAAGAAGAAGAAGCAAAAGGCCTGATTATTATAAACAGACCAGCCTGGTTCTTGATGCCACGAGGAGACAGAATAGTTCATCAAAATGAGGAAGAATAAGAAGCACTTCATTCAAATATGCAGGTGATAATCTTTGCAAAATATTGTGGGACTTTTATTTCCAGTTTGAAAGCAGTGGTATTTGCGTGCTCCATAATCTTAGTTCTGCCGATCGGAACAATTGTGCCCAGCTGTTTCTGATTTGTTAAAAACGTTGTAAAAAGTTAGTGTATCCGTTATTACTGCCACCACTGAAGGTGGAAGGAGGATATGTTTTCACCCCTCTCTGTCTGTCTGTTCGTTTGTGTGCAGGATATCTCAAAAAGTTGTGGACGGATCTGGATGAAATTTGGTGGGCAGGTTGGGTATGTGACAAGGACTAAGTGATTAGATTTTGGTGAAGATCTGGATCCAGATCAGGATACGAGAATTATTATTCCCACGCTTTTGAAGAAAAGCGGGAATATTGTGATTGTCTCCTCTGTCCATCCGTGCGTCCGTTCTGTCTGACCCTGTAACTCCTCCTACACCATTTGAAATAGGAACTTGAAACTTTGGGACATAGTCGATATATGTATGGGGAAGTGCACAACACTTTCGGATTTTTGATGTGACCCCTCCGGGTCGGGCCAGAGGGGTTGGGGTCATGGGGGTCGATAAAAAAATTGTCTTGTAGCTTTTTAAATCAATAAAATTTCACCTAGCGTTAATGGGACAAAGCAGTGCACGCGGGAATATGTGATGGTGTGCCATCGACAACGTACTTCTAGTTTAATTCACCAGATGACCCGTGAACCCGTTGGGTTCCTGTTGTGATGGCCGTTGATGAAAAAAAAAAGACACAAAACTTTAATATTTAATTATTTAGTGGTCAAACTTTAACTTGAAGAAAATTTGAGCATTTACCTCAGGAGTCATCGTTCGGCCAACCGGTTTCTCGAGGTACATCAACACATTCTCCATGGTTTGTCGTTGCGCTTTATGGATCGTCACACCAAAACTTGACTGAATCGGGAATTGATTTTTTTAATAATTTTTTTTTCGTTGCCCGATTTGAACGAAACTTGATACTGCACACCACAGGTGAATGGTGAGTAAGGTGGCACTAAAATTTTTGCGCTATTGTGTACCGTTTGGGCTGTATTTCGGGAACATACATACATATTGTTGCGGGCCGGGGGTCGGTGGCGAGAACGACCGCTAGGTGGGGAAGTTTACGCCGTCTCCCACCAGACACCCCAGAATTTATAAGCCGTCGCTCCGGATAACTCCGAAGCTGGCGGGTCGATGAATCGACCATGAAACGCCAATATCTCGACCACGTGGCATAGGGTTAATTGTCCAGATCCAATATACCTTAGTGACCACGCCGTATTTGCTACTGGGGATTCACGCCCTCGGATTGTCTCGCCGAACAGTATCACTCTACCAGCTACGGTAAAGTATCAACTTCTTCCTACCAACTCCGGCTCGGATGCAGTCGAGTGGGCCTGCCCAGGACGTTCCGGCTACGATTAACAGATTATCGGGGATGAAACCCCATCTAAACTCAGACTGGACCATGCTGGACCAAATAAAGAAAGGACGGAAACGAGCTGGGAACATTTCTAATAATTTATTTACAGAAAATAAAAGACAAGAGATGCGAGACTTATCGCAAATATTCAATGCAAGTATTTGCAATGGGCAAAAACACTTATGCAGTTGTACTTCCAGGCCGGGCCCAACACACTCACACACACACACACACACACACACACACACACACACACACACACACACACACACACACACACACACACACACACACACACGCGAAAAGAAAACCCAAGGTTCTTTATTCGACCCTCCAGCCGATGAGTGAGACGAGCTGGGGGTCAGAGTTCGGCTTGTACCTGGTCGTCGGAGGGAGGGCGTGCTCCGCGATGTGGCACCTGACAAAGGTCGTTGGTGTCACACGTGGGGGACTCGAGGCTCGTAACGGAGTTCAGGTGGCAAATAATCGGGGTCCACGGAGGGGGGGGTCAGGGTCGCTCTGTCCTTCCTTGTAGAGGACCAGCAGAGACACGTTCGCCACCTCGATGGCCCTCTGCTCAACCCTCGTGAGAGCAAAAACCCCTTCGTACAGCAACGTAGACTTCCTGTGACCACTCTTCGTAATCGCCCCTCGTAACCACCCCTTCGAAACAGCAAAAACCCTTAAGAACCTCTCAAAACTCTCGTGCAACCCACCAACAACGCCTCAGAGAGTCTCTGGAATTTATGGACCTCCCTCAGTGGCGAGGGAGGGGCCTTGGTCAGCACACCTCACTGTTCGCCTCTAATTGGCCAGGATCCTACGGGCACAGCCTTCCTGGGCAGGGTTTCGGCCATGCCCGGAGAAAGCTGCCCCACCCCTCCAAGCGTGTTTGAGGAAGGTGGATGGTGGTGAAGCCACGATTGCGTGTGGAACATTCGTGGAAGCAGAGGACTGGGACTGAGAGGCCCCCCTCTCGGCAAGTAAGGTACGAGCAGCCAACGGTGGTGATGGAGCGTGATGGGCAGGTGGTGAGATGTAATAACCTAACCATAAAAAATACAGTAGACTAGGCGTAAGTCGTCACCATCGGGACCGAGAAAAAAGTGACGACTTAGACGTGTGACGACTTACGCGTATGCGAATATTCATGATGACGGTGGGGTGAAGGATGAAGTCGCGCGTGGCCTGGACACGTACGTGTGAGACGGCACAACAATCTCTAACCCGGCTATTGTACCAAAAGGGAAACCCAATCCTCAGGGCATCGGTGGGGGTTCATTGGTGAGTTGGAAAGTGATCAAGCAAAGATGGAATTCATGAATCACTTTATTAAAAGTAAAGACAATGAACAACTGTAAGACAACTCGTATACCATCGGTGATGGTATATGACCATCTACAAATGTGGAATGAATGGCTGTTAGAATTCATTCATTGGAATGAATGTAGAATGAGTTTTCATATGGAATGAAAACTCGTATACCATCGACAAATTACATGACACACAGTCATCGTGATGACTACCACTCAATACCGATGTGAAAGTGAGTGTGGTGATGTACAAAACAAGCCAATATAAAACCATGATCGGCCTTCAACACTAAGCTCGATCGATCCTTTACTCCTTCGCCAGAGACTGCATTGCGCAGCCTGGCTACCTCTTCAGATGCATGTGGGACGGCACGCTGACTGAGCTGAACGCAGCGCAGTTATAAATAGCCTATCACTGGCGGTGTACACCAATGAGCGAGCATCACGATTCCATGAAATCAGGCTTCTCACGAGGTAGAAGTTCCGTGTGACGAGTTAGGCGTGGTAATTTACTTGAGGTTCCATTACGTGGGAACGGACAACATCTGACGACTTAGACGAAGTGACGACTTAGAGATGACAACTTACAGACTTTATTCAAAGGGATTTAACATTCAATAAATTCGGGACTTTTTGACGCTGCCGACTTAGGCCAAGTGAGGAGTTACACGCTGCCGACTTACGCCTAGTCTACCGTATATATCACAACGCACATATTCGACTCTCCCACAAGACAAAAGGAAGGGACCTGTCTCACACGTACTTATCGGCATAACTAACTTTGGGACCTGAATGTTGAGTGCGCATGGTTTCCAGATTCGTAACAACATATTGTTACGGCTGTGGAAATTCGCAGACCACCATAAAGGACCTTAGATCAGTTATGACGATAAGTATATGTGTAGTTAGATTTCCCCACCGTTGTTTAGAGGGAATTTCCGTGTTCACAGGGCTGCGATCCTTTGAGTTAGCCGTTTTTATTTTCTCTAACATTATTTTGGACCAATCATCCCCCAACAACCAAATCGCCACCACCAACATCATTCCCAAACACCACCACCTTCGCCTCTTTACCTCCACAACTCCACCCCGCAAACATCGCTTCACCGCCATTCTCAAAAGACGCCCGCCAGCAACCAAATCGCCACCACTAACACCCTTCCCAAACCACCAAAGCAAACTCCCACCACCTTCGCCTTTCTACCAAACGTCATGCCATGGGTTGTGAATGGGTTCCTTTCGTCTCAAAAAACGGATCAGGAATGATTCATGCCCACTTTTCATCCATCCAATGGCTGAGCATCAGGCGGTGTAGCCCCGCCTCTGAACCCGCTGTGATCCACAAATTTGCATATGCGCTCCTCCCCCGGCCTATATAAGCGTGAGCACGGCGCAGCTCGAGGCAGTCAAGTCGAGTGCAGTGTCGGTGGAGCAGTCAAGTCGAGTGCAGTGTCGGTGGAGCAGTCAAGTCGAGTGCAGTGTCGGTGGAGCAGTCAAGTCGAGTGCAGTGTCGGTGGGGCAGTCAAGTCGAGGGCAGGGTCGGTGGAGCAGTCAAGTCGAGGGCAGTGTCGGTGGAGCAATCAAGTCGAGTGCAGTGTCGGTGGAGCAGTCAAGTCGAGTGCAGTGTCGGTGGAGCAGTCAAGTCGAGTGCAGTGTCGGTGGAGCAGTCAAGTCGAGTGCAGTGTCGGTGGGGCAGTCAAGTCGAGTGCAGTGTCGGTGGGGCAGTCAAGTCGAGGGCAGTGTCGGTGGAGCAGTCAAGTCGAGGGCAGTGTCGGTGGAGCAGTCAAGTCGAGTGCAGTGTCGGTGGAGCAGTCAAGTCGAGTGCAGTGTCGGTGGAGCAGTCAAGTCGAGGGCAGTGTCGGTGGAGCAGTCAAGTCAAGGGCAGTGTCGGTGGAGCAGTCAAGTCGAGTGCAGTGTCGGTGGGGCAGTCAAGTCGAGGGCAGTGTCGGTGGAGCAGTCAAGTCGAGTGCA
Organism: Eptatretus burgeri; assembly: GCF_056783735.1. Classification (NCBI taxonomy): domain Eukaryota; kingdom Metazoa; phylum Chordata; class Myxini; order Myxiniformes; family Myxinidae; genus Eptatretus; species Eptatretus burgeri. The sequence goes on from NC_140975.1 coordinate 38,324,727, forward strand.
GTGTCGGTGGAGCAGTCAAGTCGAGGGCAGTGTCGGTGGAGCAGTCAAGTCGAGGGCAGTGTCGGTGGAGCAGTCAAGTCGAGTGCAGTGTCGGTGGAGCAGTCAAGTCGAGTGCAGTGTCGGTGGAGCAGTCAAGTCGAGGGCATTGTCGGTGGAGCAGTCAAGTCGAGTGCAGTGTCGGTGGAGCAGTCAAGTCGAGGGCAGTGTCGGTGGAGCAGTCAAGTCGAGGGCAGTGTCGGTGGAGCAGTCAAGTCGAGTACAGTGTCGGTGGAGCAGTCAAGTCGAGTGCAGTGTCGGTGGAGCAGTCAAGTCGGGTACAGTGTCGGTGGAGCAGTCAAGTCGAGTACAGTGTCGGTGGAGCAGTCAAGTCGAGTGCAGTGTCGGTGGAGCAGTCAAGTCGAGTACAGTGTCGGTGGAGCAGTCAAGTCGAGTGCAGTGTCGGTGGAGCAGTCAAGTTGAGTACAGTGTCGGTGGGGCAGTCAAGTCGGGTCTGGAGAGTGGCAGTCAAGTCAGGTCTGGAGAGTGGCTGTCAAGTCGGGTCTTAACAAGCTTACCTGTTTGCTTCCTCTTCTCTTTTTTATGGGCTCAGAAAATGACCCTTTTATTGTCATCAGATGGATCGAATATGCTTCTGGAACAGTGAGTCAAACATGGGCGAACATCTTCAATTCCCCATGCTGCAGGACGACCATGACTTGCTCCACCAAGCAAAATAAATCATAACATCTCATCATACACAACATTCCACCTCACCTTTCTCTTACTGAGTCAGGCTCATGCATACATAATGTTTTACTCCAGGACTTAACTCTGTTAAACAAACGATAAACCTGTGAAACTAAGCAGACAAAATAGACTTACCTCGTTTCTGAGGTGCATCAGAAAAGCCGTAACCAGGAATAGATGGACAGATCACTTCAAACGCCTCCATGCGGTTGTCGCGGCCCTGGCGCGGGGTGGTGAGGAGAGGGATTATTTTGTAGAACTCGAAGAACGAGCCGGGCCAACCATGCACCATGAGGAGGGGTCGTATGTGGCATTGGGACGCAGGTTGTGTGGGCTTCACGTGAACAAAATGCACGTCCAAACCTGAAGAATAAAATCAAAACAATTGTAATCAACAACTTAATGATGAAATGCAACAACAATCCCTCGCAAAAGGATCTTGCCAGGATGGAATTTGTCAGATGCGAAAAAAAACATTACAAACCATAAAAACACTTTTATTCGATCAGGGATCTTCAAATCAGGGATCTTCAGCTTGGATCATGAACAATATATTGAGCCACACATGATGCAATTTTGTGAGAGTGAATACGTGACTTTTGAAGTGACGCAAACCTCCCCGGAATGCTTGGCACCCGTGCACAGAAACCCCCAAGTAACAAAGTACATCGGGACGACGGTCAAACGTTTCTCGTGCACACCAGATAAGGATTGCAACATTCAAATGGCTCACGAAGCTTCTCAAAGAAGCCAAAAATACTCGGAGAAGTACCATAGAAAAAGGGACGTGCCTCTGCACAATGAAAGATTTGGAGAACTTTCTGATCAATTCGCCAAAAAAGCTGATGTCTTGCAACCCATCCTGCAAAAACTCCCGACAATGTGGGATCCATGCAAAGCCTGTGGACAGCGCGTTCTACCCAATCTCCATGATTATCGCCGGCAGTGAGTGGACTTCGAACCTTGTGAGATTACCTTGTCTGAACAAGGCAGATTTGTTCATTTACTTGATGGACATCTGCAATTGTTAAACTGATGCAGTCATTACCAACATTCAAGAAGACACTGTATCTGGTTTGGGTGCTTCTTAACAATGATGGGACGGTCATATCTGTGGCTTGTGAATGCACAGGTTACATAAAAAACGATAATATTTAGTATTAATCATGTTTTGGAGGAGGAGGGCGGGTGGTGTATGGACTGTGAGTGCCTTTTTCAATGTACAATATTTTTTGTTTTGTTCTGTGGCCACAGAATAAATTATAATATGTTTGAATCTACTGTATTGGTAAAAGAAGTGTGTGTGTGTGTGTGTGTGTGTGTGTGTGTGTGTGTGTGTGTGTGTGTGTGTGTGTGTGTGTGTGTGTGTGTGTGTGTGTGTGTGTGTGTGTGTGTGTGTGTGTGTGTGTGTGTGTGTGTGTGTGTGTGTGTGTGTGTGTGTGTGTGTGTGAGTTATCCTCTGCCATCATAGCATCATAGCTGACATCATAGCATCAGGAATTTGAATTGTCTGGAATTTGATTTCCATCACAATATGTTCTCAAAAAGAAGTAAACCTGTCGAATAGTGCACATATTTTTCCCCTTTAACCTGCTCTCAAGTTTTGCATGTTCTGGTCCTCCTAAGTGATCAGCCTCTTCCAGTGTAACTTTCAACAAGATTATCAAAACTGTTTTCAGGAGGTGTGATAATTCTATAAAAAAAATAATGTGGGGTAAAATTAATGGTGGACTGTGCATCTCTATGAGGACAAAAGATAGAAAAGACTTGGGACTTGTCCTTTAACTTTAAATAAACAGTATGAATGCCACATCCCAATAGTCATGTTATCTTCACGTAATATATCAAATACTTAAAATCTATCATAAATATGACATGCTCTTGGACTATTGCCCAACTTGTAATCGTTTTGTTCAGAGTCATACAACGAAATATGATGTCATTGTTTGTATCAATTAGTATTTCAAGCGTGGCACCAGAAGAAATATTTCAAGTGATACAAATGTCTGCACCAAATGTGTGTTCTAATCAAACAGTACAGAATTTAATGAGGTCTATTGTAGATTTATTTTCTCCTCTTCGTCACCGTCACTTGGATTATCTTCGTCATCACTGTCATGTACTTGATTAACACAATTTATGCAACTGTAGAGGTCAGTGCAAGACATACTGTGTGCTACGCAAGAACACTGCCTGTTCTCACACTTTGCTTTCTTGCAATTGCAATGTGTGAGCTCGAGGATCTCCTCTGGAGCTGGAGCCAGGTCCATCCAGTCTATGACAAGATTGTCATCTTCAATCTTCCAGCCATGAGCATCAGGTGAAGGAAATTCCATATTGCCTATCAGAGACCTCCTCCAAATAGCAGCTTGGAAATTAGCTCTCTGCACATTCTTATGAAGCGAGTCTTGATTTGGGGGCATACCTGATTCCAGGGTCTTGGTATGTAGCTTGAAAAGCCTATACCTAGCTTCGTTTACAGAGGTACGTTCTTTCTGCGAGTACAGAGCACATGTAAAAGACTCCAGCTGCAACATAACTTCTCTAGAGGGTGTTATTTCTCTTCCAAGAGGGATGAAGGTATCACCACTCTTCTCTTCCTCCATGACCTTCCAGGCTTTCACCTTCCCTCTCCCATAGAAAGAACTGACACTGTCACACCCCGTAAAGGCATGCAGTCCAAGTAGTGCACTTGCATTATGCGGACCCAGCTTCTCTGCAACCTTGTTGACATGTATTATCCTCTTAACTTTCTGCCCCATCGCCAAAGTGTAACCTCAGATCGTCTGACAGATTCGGGTTCGTCTCCAGCTCTCAGTTGCTTTATTCGCATAAATGCCACATATATTCTTCCATCGCTCCGCACACTGCCTAAATTTGATCCAGGAGCTCAAGGAAAACGATGAAATCTTGGATTTTGGCAATGAACAGACGTGCATACAACACTCCATGTTGAACGTGCGGTCTGCGTCTGTTTCTGCACGCAAATGATATAGCGCGCCAGCAGAACACACATATAACCACCTCGTCCGTGCCGTATTTGTCCCCCTCCCCCCCCCCCCATGCGTACTCTGTATCAGCGCATATGATTGGTGAATCAGTGTATTCACTTTATTTTTTAGACCAATCGCAAATACCGTGAGAATGTCAACATATTTTACGCCATCTCCAAATGTTCCAGTTTTTTGATAATTTCTCACTAATGTGCAACTTTTGACCAAAGGAACAACCATATTCGGTTTTCAAATCTTTTAATGCATTTGTAATGTCAAATCTGTGTAGTCCATCGGAGGGAGTGAACGAAACTGAAAGAAAAGCAGGGTCGTCCCACGGCGTACATTAGTTAAAATCTGTGGAGAGGAGGAACAGAGTGCTCTGGAAAGGGAAGTCACTTCCCCCAATCTCAGTGGCTGTGTTTGCGTCAAATTCAAGTCTGGTGTTGTCTCTTGTATCTGTCTGCATGTGTGCATGATTTGGGTCGCAGATCCTCCACAAGTCTCTCCTGGATTATGTGGAATTTAAACATTCTGTGGATTCGAACATTATTCAAATCTCCTGCAACAAACCTGACGCTCCATGTCTGTTGCTTTCACATTGTAGGCATGTCAGTGGTGTCTTTTTTTTTTACTGCCTCTTCTCCACAATTGCTCTCTCTGTTCTCTCTTTCTCTGTTCTCTCTCTCTCTCTGTTCTATCTCTCTCTTCTCTCTCTCTGTTCTCTCTCTCTCTCTGTTCTCTCTCTCTCTCTGTTCTCTCTCTCTCTCTGTTCTCTCTCTCTCTCTCTCTGTTCTCTCTCTCTCTCTGTTCTCTCTCTCTCTCTCTCTCTCTCTGTTCTCTCTCTCTCTCTCTGTTCTCTCTCTCTCTCTCTCTCTCTCTCTCTCTCTCTCTCTCTCTCTCTGTTCTCTCTCTCTTCTCTCTCTCTCTTCCCTCTCTCTCTCTGTTCTCTCTCCCTCTCTGTTCTCTCTCTCTCTCTGTTCTCTCTCTCTCTCTCTGTTCTCTCTCTCTCTCTCTCTGTTCTCTCTCTCTCTCTCTCTGTTCTCTATCTCTCTCTCTCTGTTCTCTCTCTCTCTCTCTGTGTTCTCTCTCTCTCTCTCTCTCTCTCTCTCTCTCTCTCTCTCTCTGTTCTCTCTGTTCTCTCTCTCTCTCTCTCTCTCTCTCTCTCTCTCTCTCTCTCTCTCTCTCTCTCTGTTCTCTCTCTCTCTCTCTCTCTCTCTCTCTCTCTCTCTCTCTCTCTCTCTCTCTCTCTCTCTCTCTCTCTCTCTCTCTCTCTCTCTCTCTGTCTCTCTCTCTCTCTCTCTCTCTGTTCTCTCTCTCTCTCTCTCTGTTCTCTCTCTCTCTCTCTCTCTCTGTTCTCTCTCTCTCTCTCTCTCTCTGTTCTCTCTCTCTCTCTGTTCTCTCTCTCTCTGTTCTCTCTCTCTCTGTTCTCTCTCTCTCTCCACTCCATGCTGATGAAGGCCATTGAGCCAGAAACATGTCCATGGATTGATTCAGATTGTATTTACAGATTACTGCTCATAAACAATGTTTTTCTCATATGAGCATGTGGAGAAGTTTCGACCAACCCTCAACTCCAATTCTGCGATGGCCAAGATGGCATCAGTGCCAAAGTCCTGAAAACCTCTGCCATTCTTGCATATCCTCTTTCTGGTCTGTTCAACCTGTCGTTTGCCCAAGGTCATTTCCATCAATTTGGAAGTCAGGCACATCACTGCATTACACAAAATGGGCGCAAAAACATATTTGTAACTACATGCCCATAAGCTTACTTCCATTTATCAGCAAAGTCATGGAATCCAGCAGAGTTTACATCAAATCTTTTATTTTCTCCAATGGACAGATCTTCGACCATCAGTTCAGTTTCTGATCTGGTTACTCCACCCTGCCTGGACCTATGTTGCTGTTCTCCCAACAGTGAATGGAGGCCCTGAATTTCATGCAATAGACCAGGCTCTCCAGACATATCTCAAAAGCATTTGACACCATCCGACACCCACCCTACTTTCTCAACTCTCAGCCTTTGGCATCCAAGAGCACCTCCTCTCATGGCTTGCTAACTTGCTCCACTTTAAGTCAGTACATGGCTCAACGGGCTCCTCTAACCTATCCCTGTTGAGGATGCAGTGCACCAAAGCAGTGTCTTGAGCCCAGTCCTGTTCCTCATCTTCATCAATGACTTTACTTCTCTGAAAAACCCGCTAACTTTTCAGTGACCACTTCACCCTCATCGTTCACCCGTAGCATCACTTATTCCTCAAGGTAGCAGGCAACAGCCTCTTCCGTCTCTGCAGACCTTGATAGAATTGAGAGTTTCAACACTTGGAATATCCTTCAACCCTGTCGGAAAAACAGGGAAAAATAAACTATGGACCTCCATCTCTGAAACCGCACCAAGGAAAAAATTGAAAAGGTAGAAATAGGTCACATGGTTTGGCAGCCATATTGGATTTAACCTAAAAACTATAAAAAAAATCTTCTTCTCCAGAATGGCTGGACAGATCGAGGGGAAACTTCCCACAAATGTTCCCCAAGCCATGGGTGTACAACTTTGTTCAGGAATAATTGATAGATCACATGATTTGGCAGCCACATTTGATTGAAAAAAAATATTAAATAATGTTTTCTCTGGAAATGCTTAATTGACTTGAAACTTCACAATTATGATCTAGTAGTGATGGGGAATCCATGTTTTAAATTTCAACTTGATCACACAAATGGTCTGGCAGCCAGAATTCTTTTTTTTTTGATCTGAGTTCTTTTTTATTTTTATTTTTTGAATAAGGCTCACTTAGCTGTGCCTGGATGGGTTTGAGGGTAGAGGAGTAGCAGCTGAAATGTGAATCCTATCTAGGTTCCACCTGATGACTTCATCTTTGCTTTTTGCTTGTTCAGGTTCCTTCCAATGACTCCAATGCATGATTCAACCAATTTGGTCTTCCATTTGATTTAAATTGCATTTATTTTAATCCTATTCTGAATGCAATGGAATAATAATAAACATCATGGGTCAGGTGTCCGATCAAAGAGGGACGTCTTGGTACCCGGTCATCACTGCCAGGAGTTATAAAGTGGCAGTTCTAGTTATGTGTCATATTAATTACGTTACACACCAGTACACAAACGCCACACAAAATACACCACTCAAAACTGCACAAAAACAAGTCCTGGCGAGGGTCTGCAATCGCTGATTGCTCTTTTTGTTATCAGAAGCAACCTTTGAAAAATTTGACAAGAACATGTAAATGATGCTCAAGAGCCTGTGATGTATACATCCTAATGTGGCATATTCCCCAAGGCAGAAAAGTCAATAAAATTAATCTGGATTCTTTGCAGTCGAGTCTAAAGCATCACAGGCTCTGTGAAAATAAGGAAAATGTCTCTTACTCGTGATGCAATTCAGGCCTCTGAAGCATTACTCATAAAACCCTCTCCCACCACCACCGGGAGTGGGTTTACATGGTACATTTAACATTACATTGGAGTGGAGAATGTGTCTGCTGCGTCGGCCACACATTCAGAACTACCCCCCCCCACCCCGGGGGATAGGAGGGAGGGTTGGGGATAACCAGGTACAGGCTTTGTTTTATGACCCTCAGTCCCACTATCAAGTTTGGTTGAGATTGGATAAGTAACGACTGAATGCTTCGGCCAAGGACATACAGATAGACAGACACTAAATTGTGTATTTTAGTTTTATAAAAGGATGCAAAGTGAATATATATATATATATATATATATATATATATATATATACATATCAATAACAATCCTGCAATTGGTATTTTAAAATTATTATTTCCTTTTTGTTTAATAATTAAAATGAATCTTCCCCTACCACTCCCACCCCTAACTTTTGAATAAATCTCCAGTTTGTTTCAACACAGTCATTTCACTTACAGAACACACAGAAATGTAGATCTCACACCTTCAATACTCGTTTTGAAGTGAGGGTATTTGTTAAGCTCTTCCACTTGCTTCTTCCAGTCATAGTCATGTCTCCAGTAATGAAGAATTGTCTTTAGAAAAGTTATGTTGAAACCATAGTGAAAACGCGAGTCCTCCAGTGGTTCTGATAAGCGAGTTTGGTCCAGGCGTCCATGAAGATCCTTGGGTTAAAGGGTGCAGAGAGAAAGTGTTGAGATGTTCATAAGAACTGTGGATACATTTTTTTTATCATAAGGGTTTGAAGGTGATGAAACAAATAAATTGATGATAGTTAAAACTGTATTAAAATGAGAATGTTAAACCTGAAATAAAATGTACTCAAATATGATATGATGTTTTTAAGTATGTATCCATTTGGAATCAACATAATTATATTTCTCCTTTGTATGGAAACATCACCTTATATTAAAAGTGTAAACAGGTTTAACTTTGCCAGTAAGTTGAATATAAGAAGAATTGCCTCTCATTCCTAAGCTATCTAAAGGAATTTTTTTTATAAATGACACAAACAAGTTGGAATGTGGATTTAAGAAAATGTCCAGATGTATTCACTAAGCCAGGGGTTCTTAACCGGGGGGGGGGGGGGTGTCCATACCCCTTGGGGGTATGGGAACTAAATGCTAGGGGTATGGGACTCGATCTCTGAATACTTGTATATATATTTGATTTATTAATTTATAGTTGGTTAGAATGTTAGATTATATTACTTGCACTGTAATTCAATATTCACTGTTATTCAATGTTTGTATATTTGAAATTTCTCGGTTATTTTTTATTTATTTTTTTGTAAATATATATGATAAATGCTTATGATTACCTTTCATGTTCTATTCCTAGCTATCCATATCTAAAATAAATTCAAGCTATTGACATCTTTGGAATTCATACTGTCAACTAATAGGACTGGTGATGATGATGATTTTGACAGTCAAGTGAAGGGGGTATGGGACCATGTTGGGCAATCCATTGGGGGTCTGGAATCATCAAAAGGTTAAGAACCCCTGCACTAAGCTGTAGTCCCTTCAAGATGTGCTGTGTCACGTGATTGGGTTTTCGTATATCATGCCTCGCCCGCTTGGGGTGGCAGGAGTGTACTTCTGGTCGCGCAATAAAGTGGAGTTGATGCTGGCAAGCTTGCTTCTCGTGTTCCACTGCACCTCGTACACTCTAGTTGGCGACGACCTTGGGAAACTCAAGGGCATGGAGGCAAAACTCTTCCTGAAGGAGGGGGTGGTTCCTCGGTTTTGTAAACCACGCCCGGTGCCGTATGCCCTGCGGGACAAGGTCAAGGGTGAACTGGATAGGCTGGAGGCCTGTGGAGTGATCGAACGGGTGTCGTGCTCAGATTGGGCCACCCCGGTTGTCACGGTGCTGAAACGGAATGGAGACGTCCGATTGTGCGGGGACTTCAAATCCACGGTTAACCCGGGGCTCAGCGTGGAGCAATATCCACTGCCGTCAATCGATGAAATATATGCGCGATTGGCGGGGAGTCAATACTTCACGAAGCTAGACCTGCGTGATGCATATTTTCACCTGCCGATGGATCCAGGGAGTAGTGAGCTTTTGACAATCAACACGTGTCAAGGACTCTATCGATATACCCGACTCTGTTTTGGGATTGCTTCGGCCCCAGCTTTGTGGCAGAAAGCCATGGATCAGGTTTGCATTGGCCTGCCTGCTCAGACCTACCTGGACGATGTGCTCATTGCGGGGAAAACGGCGGACGAGCATCTTGCGAACATTGCCCAAGTGCTGACAAAGCTAGAAGCGTGCGGCCTGCGCTTGAACAGGGACAAGTGCGCGTTCTTCAAGCAGCGCTTGGAATACCTCGGGCACATCATCACGCCAGAGGGGCTGTTGAAAGGTCCTCAGAAGGTGGAGGAGATTCAACACATGCCACCGCCTCGCGACAAGACGCAGCTGTGCTCATTCATTGGTATGGCCCAGTATTACCAAAGGTTCGTGCGCGGGCTCAGCTCACAACTTGCGCCGTTAACACGGTTGCTCAGGAAGGATGAGCGCTGGGCTTGGGGGCCTGCACACCAGGCGTCGTTCGACCGCGTCAAGCGGCTGCTCACAGAGGATACGGTCCTCGTGCACTACAAGCCTGCGCGTCCGCTCCTATTAGCATGCGACAGCTCTGCATATGACATCGGGGCAGTGCTCTCCCACAGGATGGACGATGGTTCCGAGCGGCCTGTTTGTTTTGCATCCCGGACCCTGTCCACAGCAGAGCGGGGATATGCCCAGATCGAGCGTGAGGCTCTCAGCCTCGTCTGGGGTGTGCGGAGGTTTCATCGATACCTGCTGGGGCGGCATTTCACTTTGCAGATGGATCACAAACCGCTTCAATTCATACTGAGACCCGAACGCGGGGTGCCGGTGGTAGCGGCCGCGCGAATACAACGGTGGTGACTGTTTCTGGGTGCTTACGATTATGATATTCAGTTCCGAAGCACTGAGAAGCATGCTAACTGCGACGGGCTCTCACGCTTGCCGTGTGCGGAGGGTCCAGCTGCGTCTGAGTTGGCCGACCGGGTCGATGTGTTCACGCTGGGCCAGGTCCAAAGCGGGCCGGTCACGGCCAGACAGGTCGCGGTGGAATCGGCTCGTGATCCGGTGTTTGCCCGTGTCGTCCAGGCGATTTCTACAGGGAATTGGAGCGATCTACCTTCCACACCGGCATTTCAACCTTTCACGTCACGCGCATCGGAGCTGTCGTTGGTCCAACGGTGCGTAATGTGGGGAATGAGGACGGTGATTCCACCGAAGTTCAGGCAGCGGTGTTTGGAAGAACTGCATGTCAGTCACCTTGGCATCGTGAAGACCAAGAGTCTTGCTCGTAGCCTGTTGTGGTGACCGGGGTTTGACAAAGACATTGACAAGTTGGTTAAGCGTTGCGCCACGTGCCAAACAGATGCTGATAACCCGCGTCGAGCTTCGGGACTATGGCCTACCCCAGTCAGAGCCTGGCAGAGGGTCCATGTAGATTTTGCGGGGCCGGTTAATGGCAAAATGTTTTTGATTGTGATCGATGCATTCTCTAAATGGCCGGAGGTTGTAGTAATGCAGCATACATCAGCAAACATTACAGTAGAGAAACTGCGGACGATCTTTGCTAATAAAGGGTTACCGGAGATCCTGGTCTCTGATAATGGTCCGCAGTTCATCGCGGGTGTATTTGATGAGTTTATGCGCCAAAATGGTATTCGACATCTAAGGTCCGCACCGTATCATCCTGAGACGAATGGCCAGGCTGAGTCGTTTGTTAAGATGTTGAAACGGGCTTTGCGCAGGGGGGGTGTTGCATCTGTGCAGACGGTGGTCGATGTCTTTTTGGTCCATTACAGGAACGCAGTTCATCCTGTCACGGGTGATTCGCCTGCCATTCGTCTCTATGGACGGGCATTGCGGTCCAGACTGGATTTGCTGCGACCTGGAGGGTCGGTGAGTGGGGCGGTGTCGCGTCCAACGCGGCTGCGCGGCTTCGATGTGGGACAGCGGGTAATGGTGCGCGATTATTTCCACGGTTCCAAATGGGTGCCAGCGGTGGTCTCTGTGGTGCTGGGGCCGGCGAATTGCATGGTGCGGACTGATGGTGGGGATGTGTGGAAGCGGCACGTGGACCAAATGCATGATCGCTGATCAGCGTCACCCCCCCCCCCACACACCTCTCCGGGCCGAACAATGTGGGACCCCCACCTGTAATGCCGCCGGCACCTGACGTTGTATCGCCAGGGCCGGATGTGCCGACGCCCAGGGGGTCTTCGCCTGATGCTGTCCTACCCGGGGACGTCGGGCAGGCTAGGCAGTCGGGGGCGGTTGGTGTTGCAGAGGGCGCGAGTCCGGCGAGGGTGTCACCTCGACCGAGCCGGGAGGCGTCTGAGCCTGGACTGTCTGGCGGCGCTGCCCGTCCGAGGCAGGTCAGGGTGCGGCCGCGGTACTTGGAGGATTATGAGTGTTGATGGGTTTCAGGTGGTCATGTTATGATTGTCCTTTCATCATTTGACTTGTCATTTTACGAGGGGAGGAGTGTGCTGTGTCACGTGATTGGGTTTTCGTATATCATGCCTCGCCCACTAGGGGTGGCAGGAGTGTACTTCTGGTCGCGCAATAAAGCGGAGTTGATGCTGGCAAGCTTGCTTCTCGTGTTCCACTGCACCTCATACACTCCACAAGATAATATATTTTCCCAGTTTTGGGAGAAGCAGACTGACTGACTTCATTAAAACTTGTTTTTGTGACCATTAGAGTTGGCGTTTGACATCATTATAGGATTCTGTGGATTTTCTGTATTAGGAAAGGATTAACATGTCTGGATTTGAAATATGTGTTACAACCATTCAAGCAGGAGCTGTCTAAGAAGACTGAAGATAAGCTTCACCTGGAAGATGTCAAGACCAGACAAACTGGCACCAGTGCCAGAGATGATAAAAAAAGTCTTACTGAAAACTATATAAAGACTAAGATTCTCCATTTGTATTTGAGAGATCTGGAATGAGTTTGTCTGTTCAGAATCTCCTATGCACGCATAATAATGAAGTGTTTGTCTGTTTAATAAATAAATGTTTTAATTGTACTGATGACAGAGAATTCTTCTACAGAACTCTTGACAAAGTCATGAATAACTCATTGTATGAAGTTGAAATGATGTTAAGATCTGACATTGTCTAAAACAGAATGGAAGATATTTTGGATGCAGTCTGAATTTCTCCAGTCCAATTAAAAGTTGCCATAGCCTGTTGAATGAGGTGAGAACTAAGCAGGTTCAGTTACAATTGCTGTCATTTTATCAGACCAGTGGGTTTGGCCAATTTTGGCTTGTTTATTTGCACTTTTTCCCATTCTGATCCACCCCCAGGCCCCCTTCCCTCTTTTACTGGGAAGGAGATTGGGACCATACTCTGCGCAGAGTGTTAGTGCTGCTAAAGCAGTCTCCTTGGCTATTGGACACAATCCTGGACAGGTCACCACTCTGACACAGTATACCAGCAAGCTGGCACTCATTTTGCCGACCTCGGAAGGATGACAAGCCGAGTTAACCCCACCCGGTATTAATTCAACAGCTGAGTGGGATTTGAAAGCAGGACCCGCGGATCCAAAGCCCGCCACCCTGACCATTAAGCCAACACCAGGCATAGTGTGGGGATATAGATATAAATGTACAACTTAATGTTTGGATGCAGGTACAGCTCAAGCTGGACAGGCAGAATTGTCTTTTCTGTCTCACTTTATTGTATTCTTATGTGCTTGGGGGAAGGGGGTGCCAGAAAGGTGTGAGTGAGGGGAGGGACATCAAGAACAGCTACACTCTACCCTCAGATGGTCATACCCAAAGCGGTGGCAACCACACCCCAAATCACAGAGCCAGCTTGGGCCTAGATTCCAAGCGGTTGGAGTGAAGAGACCATTTAAATCAAACACAGGTACAGTATGTACTAAGAAAATGGATGTGTTCAGTTACCAAGCAGCTAGCTAGCACTTGCGAAGCCTGCAGTCCCTCATCAAGGGTTTTGAATGGAGTGCTTGTTCGAGTGCTTAAGCCACTTGGCTAGTATTCGACAATAAAATTGGAAACTGAACACACTGCTGGACTCATGCCACAATGTTGGTGATAGAAAAATCTGTCTTTACAATTTACACACAACCAAATTAACAAGATTACTTTAAGCCTATTCTTAACGAAGCAAACGCACAGAAGCACAGTTCACAAAAATTTGTAAACACAATGTCCAAATTATGAGGCCAGGACAGCAGTCACAGACAGCTTGGTGTTGGCTTCGCAGTTAGGGTGGCTAGCTTGAGCCCCTGTTGGCTGTTGCATCAACACCAGGTGGGGTTGATTCAGCCTGTCATCCTTCTGAGGTCAACGAAATGAGTCCCAATGTACTGGTAATAGGGGCATTACATCAGCGGCACAGCCGCACTCTCAGCCAATGATGCTACCCGCAGCCTTGAGCTGCATATGAAAGGAGGGAGGAGCAGTCATGGTTCTCACCAATATTGAGATATTGCAAGCACATGATGACAGACTTGATGGTGAAGTGAGCAGTAGAGGCAGTTGCAATAAATAACAAATGCAATATTGTGAACAAGGTAACAGGTGAACTCGATGCAAGTTCTGTGGAGTGCAGCGATGCAAAGAAACTACTTTTCTTTTTTTGGCATTCTTGTGCAAGATGTACGAGCTTGTAATTAGAACAGCACTCGGTAGAGCGCATACCTCTCTCTGCCAGGGTGAACAGTTGACGTTTTGTATCCCACCGATCGGTCGGATCCGCATCCAGACCTGAACCAAAATCCAATCAGCTTCTTGTTGTCACATAACTAACTCACCCATCAAGTTTTGTCATAAGCTATCCACAACTTTTTGAAATATCATACTATATATCGTTTTTGGCCCCAACGCTCAATTCTGAAGAATGCTTTAGAAATTCTCCTATCTAGATCCATATCTTCACCAAAATAGAATCAATTCGTCCTTGTCACGTCCCCCGAAATCTGTCCACCAAGTTTTGTCCGAATTAGTCCATAGCTTTTTGAGATATCCTGCTCACAGACAGAGACAAGCAGGGTGGGAAAACACAACCTCCGTCCACCTTCAGTGGCCGAGGTAATTATGCTGTCGTCCTTGACACGAAGAATCACTCCCACCTCACTGTGGTAAGTCACAAGTGCAACTGAAGTATGACAGGAATGTAAGCTTTGCTGGAACAGCGTTCTCCGATCAAGGATGCTCCCCACGGGCAATGAAGTCAGTCCCCACTGACATCGAGGCTCCGAGAAAGTCCTCATTTCAAAAGGGGAAAGCAAAGTGATCAGAGCAACATCACCAACGTCTCTCTCCTTGATCTGCTCTCAACATCCTCTTTCCAAAGACAAAATCACCCCGAACAGGACACATTAGTGACCCGTCTCGTCTGTTTCTCCAACGTCATAGTCTTGTCGCATGGCTCTCGGTCGTCTTTTATGCCTAACGAACCAGGCAACCCCTCAACGGCTATCCACACAGCTGCTTGTCCCCCATGGCCAAAATGTACTCGCGCATGATTCCCCTTGCCTGGAAGAAGACCTGCCACTCAGCTGTGCTATTGTCAAAAAATGACGACTGCTTCTGACCAATGGTGAGACGCCCATTTCATGCCGATTTTACTGCTTATCATCAACTTTGTTCAGTGGTCTCTACTGTTTAATGAACCACTATTGCACATACTAACAATCCAAGAAATGAAGCAACAACAATCATGCGTGTACTCAATTTTGTCGCACCATTCCACGAAATCAAAGCAAAACATCACAATAAAATATGGAAATTCCCATTTTCGTTACGATGAGAACATACTTCTTTGGACCTATTTCAGTTGAAAATTCCCTTGCTCGTGTTCTGTTTGTTAATTTTTGTATATATATATATATATATATATATATATATATATATATATATATATATATATATATATATATATATATATATATATATATATATATATATATACAGTCATGATTCCTGGAAGAGCTAGCACGAGTACACTGAACAGATCAGGACACAGCAGAAGAAAAGGAACAGCAGAAAGACAGGTGGGAAATACAAACAACAGAATTGAAGGACAAAAAAAACATTATAAAATTAAATTTAAAAAAAAAAGAGGACAACTTGGACAAACATTGGGAATGTGGGAAGGAATGGGGGCAGAGAAGGACACATGGGGTGGACAAGATGGAAACTCTCAAAGGAAAAACTGGAATATGCAAGACCAGGAAGGAGGCAGTGGAAGACAGAGAGACCACCGACCTGTCTGCGATGGCGAAGTGATAGGTCCACAGACTCGGCTTCATCGTGGAAGACTCCAACAATCTTAAAAGGCCTTGGTTTCTACGGCATCAAACTGAGCAAGATGTGGGGCAGGGGAGTCCGCCCAGAGGGGAGAGCAGTACTCCATCAAGGTGTGGATGAAGGCCTTGTTGGTGGATAGGAGCTCAGGTGTGCCAAAGAAGGAATTTGCGTGACGGAGGATGCACAGTCGGCGGTTGGCTTTGGAGGTCAACTTTGAAATGTGGTTTGCCCAAGAAAGGTCATGGCTGATAGTGAGATCCAGGAGTTTGAATCACTGAACTTCTGCAAGAGGATAAAAACTTGGGAGAAAAAAAAATTCCCTTCCTTGTCCAACTTTTGGCCCCACTGTCAATTTGTTTTCCTTTTACCCATCACATCACTCTTCCATACGGGGAAAAAATAATTTGGGCTATCCTTTGCGAACGCTGTGTGTACGAGAGACATGTTAACTGGTAACTGCTGGTGTTGGTTTTACTGCTTAAGCAAACAAGGGTGGGCTGAAGTCCACAATAAGGTTCGCATGCTCACCAAGCCAAAGGGGGCAAAAGTTCAATTAGAAAAGGCAATACAAAAAAATATTTCAAGGTTGTCTATTTCTTATTTATGTCTCAGGGAAGGGCTATGGAATTGAACCAAGATAAGGGAGAATGATTTGAACATAAAAAGGGCAGCTAGGATACTGCAGAGGTCTGCGTCCTTGCCTTTGACCTTTAGAGATTGGTTTGAATCTCGACCGAACTATAAACTGTCACCCTGGTGTTTCGCATTAGTTGGTGCACTTTGAAGATAACCATAGCATCCTACGAAGAGGAGGTTTGAGCTGGAATTTGTTCAGGGTGCCGGTGATAGCTCACCTATTCTTTGCGAAGGACACAGTGGGATCTTTGACGTTCACCAAACTAATGTCGGGAGACAGGTCGCCCAGTTTAACGTCCATCCGAGGGACGGCACACACATTGATTAAACACCTTGCCTGTGAAAGGCTAGACGGCTCAGAAGTTAGTGTGTGTACCTGCAGGCTATCTTACTAGCCATCAGTCCTTGCAGCTGGTTCGTGAAAAACTTGGGACAAACCATCCCCTGGCAGACCACATAGGAGGTAGGAATAATTAGGGGTATTCAAGTGGTAGTAAGGTGATTGTGTAGAGATATGGGATTTTAACTTGGGTTCTTTCCGAGCCTCATGACTCCATGAGCCATTGGATGACGTGGCAACACAAAACAGCGCTACTTAAGTAAAGACAAAGTCGCCTGCGTTGTACAGAAGATACTGACGTGCGGTCCTTTAGTTCACACATTCAGGACCCGCTCCACAACCACAATTTTATATTTGTTAAGTCTCATTAATATTTTCTTTACTCTGTAAAGTTGTTCATATACCATGAATCACCTGTAAGCACACGTCAAGGGATATACCATGAATCACCTGTAAGCACACGTTAAGGGATATACCATGAATCACCTGTAAGCACACGTTAATGGATATACCATGAATCACCTGTAAGTACACGTGAAGGGATATACCATGAATCACCTGTAAGCACACGTTAAGGGATATACCATGAATCACCTGTAAGCACATGTTAATGGATATACCATGAATCACCTGTAAGTACACGTGAAGGGATATACCATGAATCGCCTGTAAGCACACGTTAATGGATATACCATGAATCACCTGTAAGTACACGTGAAGGGATATACCATGAATCACCTGTAAGTACACGTTAAGGGATATACCATGAATCACCTGTAAGTACACGTCAAGGGATATACCATGAATCACCTGTAAGCACACGTTAAGGGATATACCATGAATCACCTGTAAGCACGCGTTAAGGAAGATACCATGAATCACCTGTAAGCACACGTTAAGGGATATACCATGAATCACCTGTAAGCACACGTCAAGGGATATACCATGAATCACCTGTAAGCACACGTTAAGGGATATACCATGAATCACCTGTAAGCACGCGTTAAGGGAGATACCATGAATCACCTGTAAGCACACGTTAAGGGATATACCATGAATCACCTGTAAGCACACGTCAAGGGATATACCATGAATCACCTGTAAGCACACGTTAAGGGATATACCATGAATCACCTGTAAGCACGCGTCAAGGGATATACCATGAATCACCTGTAAGCACACGTTAAGGGATATACCATGAATCGCCTGTAAGCACACGTCAAGGGATATACCATGAATCACCTGTAAGCACACGTTAAGGGATATACCATGAATCACCTGTAAGCACACGTTAAGGGATATACCATGAATCACCTGTAAGCACGCGTCAAGGGATATACCATGAATCACCTGTAAGCACACGTTAAGGGATATACCATGAATCACCTGTAAGCACACGTTAAGGGATATACCATGAATCACCTGTAAGCACACGTCAAGGGATATACCATGAATCACCTGTAAGCACACGTTAAGGGATATACCATGAATCACCTGTAAGCACACGTTAAGGGATATACCATGAATCACCTGACCTGTAACACGTTGGGGTCGAATGTCACTGTAAACGGCCGGACGGTTTCGTCCTCCGGGAAGGGCTTCGCTGCCCGAGCCCACCATCCATCCCCAACGGGTAGTTTCGCGGTTTGAGTGGTACTTCGCGCATGGAGACGCACGACGACCACAACCAGGAGCACGAGCAGGAGCACGAACAAGAGCAAATTGAACAACAGACACATCGCACTTCTTGCCTCTTCTTCTTCTTCACCTTCCTCTTTTACTTCTTTCCCTCCGCCTCTGCTTCCTCCCCTTCCCCCTGAGCCTCCTCCTCCTCCTCCTCCCCCTCCTCCTCCTCCGCCTCCTCCTCCCCCTCCTCCTCCTCCTCCTCCTCCGCCTCCTCCTCCTCCCCCTCCTCCTCCGCCTCCTCCTCCTCCTCCTCCTCCTGAAACGAATCCTTCGTTCTCGTTCACGCGAGTTTTCGTAACAGAAGATGGCGCTGCGCAAGTGGGAATTGCAAGAAAAGCACTTTTTATGAAACACGAAATCTGTTGTCAGTCCGCGCTCTCGAAGCGAAAAGTGCGATGAAGCAACCGGTCACTCACATACAGTACGCACGTGTCTGTATCGTGTTAAGACCGCACATCGAAAACCCTTCAATGGAGGAAATTTAAACTTTACCACACGTCACATGACCATCTGAGGTAGCGCATATTGAGCGTACCACCCAGGGGGCAAGAGTGGTCAACCAGACACGGTGTGCTATATAAAAGGTTGTTTGTTGTATGTGGTTGGATTCCTTAGACCCCCCCCCCCAGCGACAACGACTTCTGGGTGGACAACCTTTCCAGCAAACCACTGTAACTCTGCAATTCAAGATGGCGTCCAAGATGGCCGCCATATTTTTAAATCACCATAACGTCAATTGTTATAGACGGGGTAAATTTTCAAAAAAATCTTAACCCCGAATGCAAATGGTGTTAATTTATGGCATACAAGCTTTATAGGGTTATTGAGGGGTGCTGAACTCAAATGTGCTGTCTGCCCAGCTCAAAAATGGCCCGAAATGCCTCAAAATTGAGAAATCCAAGATGGCCGCCACTGACGGGCTGAAATGTATTGATGTTCAAATCTTTTTGACTAAACAAGGTAGAAACTTGAATGAAATGTGCTTTTGTAGGTTTTCATACATGGGGAATCCAACACCATATTCAATTTTGAGATAAAATGTGGGGAAAAAAAACTGCTTGAAGCTCATATTTATTGCAAAAATTGTCTTTTTTGAAGTTGAATAATTTATCGACCAGATAAGATCCACAAGTAGGTTCATCCTATGTGTCCAAGAATAAATTACTTAGTTTGCAGGGTTTTTTTCTAGTTAGGATCATCTGCATTCCTTGTTACTGCAGATCGTCGCCGCAACCGGTCACGTCACAGGAGGAGTGACGTCACAGGAGGAGTGACGTCACTGAACAGTCGAGCTACTCTCGTAATGTCACGTTTAGCCCGAGCACATTAACGTCGAAAGGAAACAGCCCCGTGGGCTGTGGAGCGCGCTGTATGGTTTATGTCCATTTATTCCCGCTTATCTGTTTCTAAATTGTTACCAAGCCTCGAAGTTGTAAGTATTCATGTACCAGCTATTTGATCATTTTCTTATTGACTGATATTCCCGGTCATTGTTCCTCTGTTTTAGTGAAACCGTCACGTCAATGGTCCCTGTCAATTGCTCATTTCATCCGTTAACGTCTATCGTCATCCAAATCGTACCACTCTCCTCAATGGTCAATCGTCATCGTCAACCTCATCGTCTCTCCATCGTGATATGTATAGTCATCCGTAGTCGTCTTCACCGCACGTGCATCTTAATCATCTAGTGTCCCGTCTTTCTATCGTCAACGTCCTTTCATCGCTGAAAACATAGCTGAAGGCATAGACCGTGCTCGAAAAAGACCGGTGTCGCTGGAGCCACAGTCATAAAAATCATGTGGGCAGAAATGTCCAAAACTGTGTGATCTGTAGTGGTGTGAGCATTGTGTAGTGTGCATGTCGTGAAACATATCAATAGTTTGCATGTACTCTAGTTGCTAGTATGCATAACATGGTGGTGGTTTTGTTGCAGGTGATTGCATGAGCGGTACGATGATGACACAGGCAGAGAAACGGGTGCTGGAGGAAAGCTTGTAACTGAAAAAGGAACCCAAGAGGAGATGCCAGGACACTGACATTGACTACAGAAAGTGCATCTTCATATGTCAAGGATTTGGTGCAAAGTGACTATATAATATCACAACAACAGACAAACTAGTTTTGGCCATGAAGGCTCGACAAGATGAGACATTTGAGAGACTCAAACATGACTCGGCTACTGGTACATGGCTGACAGACAAGATACCCAAATGGCACAGTAAGTGTAGAAACTGGTACACGAATGAGAAGAGTTACAAACTTGCTGAAAAGCAGAACCAAGGAAGAAGTGATGCTGAAGACTTGAACCAGCCTGGGTGCAGCACCTCTTCCCAGCATTCAAGGTTAACCAGGACCAACACACCAACATTTGATGCAAAGAATGCATGCCTCATCTGCAACAAACGGTGGATGCGTGGCAAAGAGCCAACATGCAGAGTATCTACAGAAAACAGTCAGCAGAACATCATAGATAAGGCAAAGCAACTAAAAAGAGAGGGCATTCTCTTCAGACTGGTTGGTAAAGGACATGACATGGTGGCCAATGATATATCATTCCACAAGCAATGCATGTCTGCATTCAAAGCACATCATGTCCCGACTGGGAAATCAACAAAACAAAACCGTATGATGTTGCATTCGAGTGACTCCCAGAACAGCGAGAGATCCCCCTTTTTCATGACATGTGTGGTTATTTGGTGAAGTCACTGCGGGACCAATACAGGGCCATTTTACGAGAGCTAGGAGTAAAAACAGCAGACTCATAATGATGTATCACCTTCAAATTGAAGCTGCAACAGAAATATGGCAAGCGAATTTCCATTCTCGATCAAAACTGTGGATCAGGATTCATTTGAGCATCAACCATACCCCTTGGTGATGCACTGGAGAAACTGAGGCACCTAGAAGCAGCGTAACATGAGGATGAAAAGCATCGTACACTTCGGCATGCAGCAAAGATACTCCGAGCAGATTGCAAGTAATGCAAAAGACAATGCCAAAATGAACAGTCAACAGAGATTTCTTTTGCAGCTGCTGCCAGACTTATTCCTGATTCCCTTTTCAATTTCACAGCTATGCTGCTCAGTGAGACACCAACAAAACTGCAGGAATCTGGGAGAGTACTGGTCAACCAGCCGACAATAGAGAAGGCCCTCATCGCATCACAGCAACTGCTGCAGCATATTGCTGGTGTACCCACACCATTGGCAATAGCCACGGCCTACCAGGTGTTCAACCAGACACGCAGTAAGTCTTTGGTATTGCTGAACAACGGGTCAACCATGCTGAAACTACTCCCACCAACAGAACATACATTCCTTCTACATCTACAGCGTGCAGCTCTTGCAACTATTATAGATAAGACTGCGCATGTTGCCAAGCCTCAGCTTCCCCCATTTGTGGATTATGGTTGGGCTCTGGAGGATGGCAAACTAGTTCCAGTCCTGTCAACTCAACCAGCCTGGCCACAGACGATTAAAAAGGCCATTGCATGTGGCTGCACCAAAGACTGCAACAAGAACTGTTCCTGTGCCAGGAATAACGTGGCCTGTTACATTGGATGTCGTTGCCAGGGATCAGCCACCAAGTGCAGCCGAGTGAAATACACTGCAGCATTTGACAGCAGTGACAGCAGTGACTCAGACAGTGTTAATTAACTATATACCATCAGCTGTTCACATGGACACTTGTATTGCAGCATTATATTGAGTGGTAGACCTTTTCATATGATGCATCATTGTGGCGTGTATCACTGACATGAATTTTACGAATATTTGCCTCAGCCATTTCGCTTGCATTCCAAACTGTAAAGCACGTGCCGTAAGTTCATTTCTCATGTCATCTGTGTTCTTTGTAACTAGTACCATTCTGTACCATTATTGTTCTTACAATAACAGTAAACTACTATGTATTGCTATTGTTGATTTTCTGTGTCATGGTCGCCTTAAAATAAATATATTAACATGTAATAAATGGTATAAAACACATCGTATCACTCTGAAACCATCATAAATAGATTCCCTGACCTAGAAAACCAGAGAAACGAGGTATTACACATGTAAATAGATAACAATTGACGATGTTATGGTGATTTAAAAATATGGCGGCCATCTTGGACGCCATCTTGAATTGCGGAGTTACAGTCGCCTGCTGGAAAGGTTGTCCTCCCGGAAGTTGTTGCCGGGGGTTTAGGAATCCAATCATATACAACAAACTTTTATAGCAGACCGTGTCTGTTTTCGCAAAAAATGGGGAGGGGGGGGTTACCCCCTGGGTATCCATCGAAAATTTTCAAAGTATCATTTGTACACATTTACCTCAGTACAGTATATGCAGATTCGCTGAACACACCCCATGTGGAGGGGGTGTGGCTAACACTCCTGTGTTCATTTACAACATGACATCATGACCGCGATTGTGATTTTGTAACTTGTTCCCACAGTTGTATATTTTACGAGAGGGTGTCTGTCATGCATGGCAATGGCAAGTTGGGGAATCACCCTGGGTGGCTTGGAGGGAGATAGAAAATACATTTCCCCCCCTCCCCCAGTGTTTTATCATCACAAACAATCATTATATGAAACAAACAATTGAAGGAATAATTTAGAGCCCCGACAATAGGTATGGGCCCCAAGGTAGTTATCCTGCCCCCCAGCCCCCTCCCGGTGCCCCTACTCGCACCATGTCCTTCTCAAGACTGTGCAGCGAGGTAAGTACTCCATGAATACCGCCTGGTTTATAAAAAGTAGTTGCATTGTATGTGTTCAACTGTGTAACCAGCAATATTCCTGGCAAGTTTCAATCAGATCAGACCGTCAATCGTGCAAAAATAAATAAACATTAATTGTGTCGTCATTCGTGACGTCATAGCACCGTGTCTTCTCATTGGTGAACAGGTAAATGGCCGTAACTTGGGAACCGCTTATCCGATTAATATCAAACCTCGAAAAGGCACATCCACGGGTCCCCAGCAATATTCCTGGCAAGTTTCAATCAGATCGAACCGGCGGTCGTCGAGAAACTGCGGTCACACACACACACACACACACACACACACACACACACACACACACACACACACACACACACACACACACACACACACACACACACACACACACACACACACACACAGCTGGAATTATAGATAGATGTTAATGTATGTATATATATATATATATATATATATATATATATATATATATGTATATATATATATATATATATATATATATATATATATATCTTCTTCTTCTTCTTCTTTCGGCTGCTCCCGTTCGGGGTCGCCACAGCGGATCATCCGTATGATCCGCATAGTGATTTGGCACATGTTTTACGCCGGATGCCCTTCCTGACGCAACCCTGGTCGCCTCTTACGACGCAGGGATATGGTACACCTATTTTAACCGGGGTATACACCGGCCCAGTATACTGGTACTCATTTCGCCGACCTCGGAAGGATGACAGGCTGAGTCAACCCTCTGGTGTATTAATTCAGTGGCCCAACGTGGGTGTTGAGCCGTGTATATATATATATATATATATATATATATATATATATATATATATATATATATATATATATATATATATATATATATATATATATATATATATTGTTGCGGATTCGCGCCCGCCGGCGTGCGGACGGCCACGTAACTCGAATCGCGGCACGTCGCCCACCGGACGGATAATCCAGTCGTGACCCTCTCGGACTAACGCCGGGAACTAGTCACGGGTGGACCTTTCGGTCTCACCAGGATCGTGCCAATCGGCCCCCGCGTGGGATAGGGTTGCTCGCCAAATTCGACCTACCTAAGTACCCACACGGAGGGTAGACCGGGCGATCGCACCTCGCCGCAGGTCGACTTCGGACACGGGCCACTTTAAGCGACCCGTTCCGTACTATCGGGATAACCGAGCGGTGTTATTCGTCGGCCTCGACGGTTCGATTAATTATCGGGCGTTTTAGCCTACGACCAACCCTTTACGTGAAGCAAGATGGGGATTCAATAGAGGAAAAGACGAAGCGAAGCGGGAAAACAGTTCAACAATAAGCACATTTATTTCGCGATGAACGGAAAGCACACATATACAATTACACCAAAAGCAAATGTAATAGAAGAAGAAACACAATATTACACAAAAAGCAAATGCAACAATGCAGATCTAACCGACTACCGGGCACACGGCAACACTTATACAATTTTACTTCACAGACGGCGCCGACAACACATATTCCCAAAGCAAAAGAAAAGGAACCACCCTCAAGGATGAGGCGGGCCTGGGGCCGAGACCGGGTCGGGCCTACCCGTCTGATGATGAGACGCGAAGTGGCGGTGGTGCCTCAACTCCGCGGGCCTCGCGGACAGTGTCTGGTAGGGGGTGGGAAAGGGGCCCCCTTTGTCGCACTATCTCAGCGCGGGGGGGAAACAGGAGGGGGTTGCTGATGCTCGGGGGAAGGAGGATATCACCCTGTCTCGGGTCCCGCAGCGAGCGTCTCCTCCTCGACCTCTGTCGCGTTGCTGGCCTCTCCCCCTGCAGCTCCCGGCACCGACGCGAGCACCCCCTCATCCGCCTTCGCCGCCGTCACCTCTCCACAGCTCCGTCTACTCGCCCTCTCCGTCTCCTCTCTTGGCTCGTCCCAACTCTTCACTCTTGACTTCTCCCACTTCTTTCCAGCTCCACCGACGACTCTCTTGAACTCCGCACAACTCAACTGAACTTTACTGACGAACGCAGCCGTTTATATAAGCCCCGTGGCTTCGCTCTTTCACCCTTGACCCTTTGCCTCCGACCCTTCACCTCTCTAACTGGCTCCCCATTGGCCCGAGGAAAAGTGGGCGTGAATGCTTTTTGATCCATGAATTTGCATATAGCGACCGCCCTCCAACGCCCTGGAGGCGGGGCCAAATCGCCCCTCGCTCACCGATTGGACGGAACAAAAGTGGGCGTGAGTCGTTTTTGATCCGTTTTCTGTGGAAAGTCCGTGATGTTTTTGAACACGCTGCTCGGTGCGCGCCCTACACGAGTCCAGTATCGGTGCCCACGAGTGGCGCGAGATGGTGTGGATGCGATGGTGGCGAGTTGTGACGGTAAAGGTCGTGGCGGTTGTGGTGAAGCGGCGTTGTGGTTGGTGGTTGTTGTTGTGAAGCGGCGTTGTGGTTGGTGGTTGTTGTGTGATCGCTGTTGAGACGTGGTTGGTGGTGGTAATAATGGCGGCTGGTCCAAAATAAAGAGAGTAAAAGAAAAACGGCTATCCTGAAGAGTCGCAGCCCGCATGAATGACATTTATTCCCTCTAGACAACGGGTTTGGGCCTAACTACACATATACTTACCGAGATATCTCACCTAAGGGACCTGAATGGTGGTTTGTGAATTTCGTCAACCACAACACTACCCCCTCCCCTTTTTACAGACTCGTCCGGAGTCGTCAAATTTTCGTGTGCCATCATGTGTAGTTTTCCCCTAGTACATTTTACCTACGGATCCCTGAGTGCGACATTCATGGTATTCGTGTCCCCAAAATAAATAACCTAAGGGCTGAGTAACTACCTAAACAAACTCACTCACACGGACGACTTAAATAAAATTACCGGCGCTAAGACAGACATGCCGGGGGCGCACTCATATTTACAGTACATCTTAACCTTAACTTACAAATTTTACACTAAACCATGGCCCAGGATCACTGAACTCTGCAAAAAGAAAGCAGTTAACAGGGAGCCAGGCTGCTCACATGCAGTCTCTGGCTCAAACAATGCAGGTGATAGGGAACGTGGCCGGCTGCTCACACGCAGTCCAAGGCCTTCCCTTTTGAACTGAACGCAGTGAACCACAACGGTGCATGGGCTGCACAAATGCAGTCTCCGTGCCAGCTCAAGTGGCACACGCAATGAACACAACGAATGGATGCATGAATGGTTTGAACTGAACGCAGTGAACCACAACGGTGCATGGGCTGCACAAACGTAGTCTCCGTGCCAGCTCAAGTGGCACACGCAATGAACACAACGGATGGATGGATGAATGGTTTGAACTGAACGCAGTGAACCACAACGGTGCATGGGCTGCACAAACGTAGCCTCCGTGCCAGCTCAAGTGGCACACGCAATGAACACAACGAATGGATGGATGAATGGATGGACGCAAACACGGTGCACGGGCCGCCACTGCAGGCCCGTGTTGTAGCTGCCAACAGGGCAGTTCTTGCAGCTTGCAAACTGTTGCTTTTACGATCCTGGCGCACATGGCAATGAACAGGGGGGGGCAAAGCAAAAATTGAACGGGGCTGGTGAACCTGGGCAGTGGGCATGGCATGGCAAAGGCAGCAGGCAAACACAGCCCGCAGAAGAAGGCCGCTGCAGGCAAACACAGCCGGCAGACGAACTGGCCGGCACAGGCCTTGAAGAAAAACAGCCAGCCGGCAGATGAAGTGGGCCGGCACAGGCCTTGCAGCACAGCAGCTGCAGACGATCCAGCCGGCACAGGCCTTGCAGCACAGCAGCTGCAGATGAAGTTGGCCAGCCTTTGCCGTTCCGTGGAGGTTGGTGGAGGGAGTGCGGTGGTGCTGGCCACTTGGAAGGCGGGCTCGGAACTACCTACCTGTCTCCCTCCCACCTATCGCCTTTGCCTGTCACTGTACATACCCACTCCCTTAATTTGTCAAACCCCAATTTAGCCCCAACTTATTTTTTTATTTTTACTTCCCCACTATAAATCGTCCCCTAACCCCCTGTACTGTCCTTGTTCGGCTAACCTATCCTGTCACCTAGCCTACTCCCAACCCCTACATTCCCTTCCCGGAGGGGAATAAGGGAGAGCTAACGTCCTGTGTCGAGGCCCAATTCAAGCCTCAGAATGGCCTCCCCAGAGTTCAGCGATCTAACCCAAAGTGGGTCCAGCGGCCCACAACGAGAGCGAGGGGATGGATGGTGCGGAGGGGTACACTTCCTATCTACCCTAACCATTAACTGTTAAACTACCCCGGGGCTTTCAACAAGCGCCTCGCGCTTCAACTATCGGTTCTAACAACCCAGATTCCCGTCGCCTGTGTTGGTGTCCTCACAATTTCGGGCCTCGCCCCCCCAATTTTCTCTCCGTGCCCTCACACGGTCTCCTGGCTGGGACACGTGGCTCCCTTTGGCAGGCACGACCCTCTGCCGAATCTCCAGCTATGGCACCCCCGGGCACTACACTGTCTCCGAGCCTACCAGCTCCCTAACACCGGGGAGTTCCCCCCATGGCACCTCCCCTGAAACGCACACGTGGCAGGCTGGCTTCCCAGGCCCCTTTCCGAGGGTCACCCGTGCCCACAACACTGCCCACGCGGCTAATGGCGCCCCGGGCCCCCGCACCAAGCAGGCGCTCCCGTGCCCACTCCGCTATCCCGGCCCCCCATGGGCCCTTGGCCTACTACGGCCGACTAGCCTGGTGCCCGGGGTACCCACTCAGCGATACTCACTTTTCGCAGCCATGCTCCCAGCCCGTCAACAGGGCTCCTGCACCCCTCCAAACGGGTTTCGAGCCTACTTCCCCACCAACAACAAAACAACCTCCATTTTGTAAATTTGACTAACCCCCTAACTCACTCTACACTGACCCCGGGGTCCCTTGGGCGGGAGTCACTCCTCCCCCCAATCACTCATCGCACCATGCATTCCCCATTCGCTCCACTCACACAGACCCGCTGGCCTCACTCACTCAACAAGTACTCACCTCACAACTCACCAACTCTTCAACACACACACACCGCTGAACTCTGCCATCCTCCTAACTACATCCCCTAACTAACTCGTGCTCCCACGTCGTCCCTTAAACTATAGCACGTTCCATTTAACCTACGTAGCTAAACTACGTCCCCTCTACACACTCACTGTCAGTCACTGTCTCCAAATAATCCCATTAATCAATTTCCCAACCTAAATCTGGCTACAATCCCTCTAACTAATCCATTCCACGGGCCCCATGAGGACTTACCCCTGCCCCATGGAGCCGGTCTAGCTATGCTAACCCTTCCCCCTAACTAGTTTCCATCCTGTGCCCTAGTGAGGGGGTCTTCCACCCCTTGCCCAGGAATCCTGTGCACCCGAAAGTGAGGCTTGCTGTTTTGTTTTTTTTGTTTTTTTTTCCATGCGCAGCACCAGCGCGGCAACTCGCGCACTTTGCACCTGCCCGTGACGTCATGCAGCTGCACGTGTTCCTCGTCCCTCCTTGGACGGTACCATCCGGCAGGGATACCCCTCCTGCCGGATTCCAACCCCACGTGCAGCCATGACGTCACCGTGCGCATAAAAAAACACAAGCCCCACGTCTCGAGGGGTTCCCCACGCGAACACATGTGCTTTGCCCGTTGGAGCTTAACACACACGATCGCGTGGAGAACCCGTCCGGTCCAAATCCGAAATCCTGCCTAAACTTTGTCCGTCCGCGGGATCGGCAAATCCACCGCGTGCGTTTCCGGACCGGGACTTCACTCTCGCAAGCGAGCACGTGGGGGCCTCGTGCGTTGCACAGCACGGGCCTCGTGCTCACTGCTGGGTGAACCCAGCACGGTCCCCGAAACAGCTACAGCCGCTACCCGGCTTTCTTTCCTTACATGTCGCCGTCGTCGCCTCCATTCCACCCACGCACACCTGCGTGTTACGACGCTCACACTCCATTCCATTACATTCACACCGGGAGACGCGGCTGCGTGCTCCCGCATGCCGACCGACATCTCCCTTACATACCGCTCTCTCACACACACGGTCTCCCTTGCATAAACCATACCACTCACACGTGGTGCTCCATTCATACAAACCACTCCACTCACACCCGCGGGGGCACTCACCCGCGGTGCCTCACTCACACACACGGCGACACACACACGCGGGGGCACTCACCCGCGGTGCCTCATCCACACTGGCCGTTTCCTCCACACACACGGCATCTTCCACACACGGTGCCTCATCCACACTGGCCGTTTCATCCACACACACGGCCTCTTCCACACACGGTGCCTCATCCACACACGGCGTGCTGGGAAGCACGTACTCCAGCACCATCGCCAACACACCACTCACACACGGGGTCGCTTCCACACACGGGGACGCACTCACACCTTGCACCACACATACAGGGACAACCACACTGGGGATTCGTGTCCCCACAAGGGTCTCCGGGGCCTCTATACCCCCCAAGTTCGGCGTGCACCTGTCCACAGCACTCCTCTCAACCTCGCAAAGCACGACCGAACTCAACTGGTCGTGACTCGCCTCAAGGGGGCATACTCCCTCCCCTCGTTCCTGGAGGAGGCCATCCAACTGCTCGCACCAGGTCCCCACCCAGTCCGCGAGCTCACCCCCATTATCCACCACTACCTCTGTGTGTGTCTGTGCATCACTTACCCCGTCTTCATCGTGCAGTCTCTCTATTTTTTTTGTCTCCCGTGTCTCTATACATTTATAAGTTTCTGTTGTCGTCACCTCGTGTCTCGTCTCCCACGTTTTGGTCTCCCCATTTAATTTTTCCCTTTCGGTCACCGTCACGACCCTCGCCCAACACGCCCCCCCAATTATTTTCTCACCCGTCTCCACCGCGGGCCCGACAGCCGTTGTACCCCCTTCCAGCTCGTTCGCTCCTACACGTGGAGTCGCCATTTTTATCTCCCTGGTCACGGCCTTCATGCCCGCCTGCAGGCATCGGCCCATGTTCTGCGTCTCACCCCGCAGCTCTTTCATTTCCTCCTTCATGTTTGCTTCCATTCCGTTTATTTGCTTGTGCATTCCTTTCATTTCGTTTTTCATTTCATTTGTATTTGTATCCATCTTTTCGTTCATGTTCGCATTTATCTTTTGTGCATTCGCATCCATCTTCGCTGTCATTTCCGCATTCATTTTTGCCAGCATGGTGAATAGCTGGGCCATGTCGGGTGCGCTTGGGTGAGCCGTTTCGGCAGGGGTTGAGGCAGAGTTTTGGTGGAGAGGGGGAGGGGAGGTGTCATACACCGCGGCCGCTGCCGCACCCATTTCGGGCTCTGGGTTCAGTTGGGCGAGTTCGTTTTCCTGTTCAACCAACATTTCCTGCACGGGGATTTCATCCTGAGCCATGGATTCCACACATTCTACATCCATTTCTAATACCCCCGGCTCCCGCTCGCCTTGAGACGCCATCTTGCTTCTCTTAAAGGGTTAATTTCGCTCGCTCGTAATTTGGAGGGAATCGGGGGTCGCTCCTCTCACCCCTGGACCGATTCCCGTGAATTTAATTGGAGACAGGAGAGCCCGTTTTCCCGTTCTCCGATACCAGTGCCGCGAGGAGGGCGATGGGTTTATATCGCATGACCTGACACCAGTGTTGCGGATTCGCGCCCGCCAGCGTGCGGACGGCCACGTAACTCGAATCGCGGCACGTCGCCCACCGGACGGACAATCCAGTCGTGACCCTCTCGGACTAACACCGGGAACTAGTCACGGGTGGACCTTTCGGTCTCACCGCGATCGTGCCAATCGGCCCCCGCGTGGGATAGGGTTGCTCGCCAAATTCGACCTACCGAACTACCCACACGGATGGTAGACCGGGCGATCGCACCTCGCCGCAGGTCGACTTCGGACACGGGCCACTTTAAGCGACCCGTTCCGTACTATCGGGATAACCGAGCGGTGTTATTCGTCGGCCTCGACGGTTCGATTAATTATCGGGCGTTTTAGCCCACGACCAACCCTTTACGTGAAGCAAGATGGGGATTCAATAGAGGAAAAGACGAAGCGAAGCGGGAAAACAGTTCAACAATAAGCACATTTATTTCGCGATGAACGGAAAGCACACATATACAATTACACCAAAAGCAAATGTAATAGAAGAAGAAACACAATGTTACACAAAAAGCAAATGCAACAATGCAGATCGAACCGACTACCGGGCACACGGCAACACTTATACAATTTTACTTCACAGACGGCGCCGACAACACATATTCCCAAAGCAAAAGAAAAGGAACCACCCTCAAGGATGAGGCGGGCCTGGGGCCGAGACCGGGTCGGGCCTAACCGTCTGATGATGAGACGCGAAGTGGCGGTGGTGCCTCAATTCCGCGGGCCTCGCGGACAGTGTCTGGTCGGGGGTGGGAAAGGGGCCCCCTTTGTCGCACTATCTCAGCGCGGGGGGGAAACAGGAGGGGTTGCTGATGCTCGGGGGAAGGAGGATATCACCCTGTCTCGGGTCCCGCGGCGAGCGTCTCCTCCTCGACCTCTGTCGCGTTGCTGGCCTCTCCCCCTGCAGCTCCCGGCACCGACGCGAGCACCCCCTCGTCCGCCTTCGCCGCCGTCACCGTCACCTCTCCACAGCTCCGTCTACTCGCCCTCTCCGTCTCCTCTCTTGGCTCGTCCCAACTCTTTACTCTTGACTTCTCCCACTTCTTTCCAGCTCCACCGACGACTCTCTTGAACTCCGCACAACTCAACTGAACTTTACTGACGAACGCAGCCGTTTATATAAGCCCCGTGGCTTCGCTCTTTCACCCTTGACCCTTTGCCTCCGACCCTTCACCTCTCTAACTGGCTCCCCATTGGCCCGAGGAAAAGTGGGCGTGAATGCTTTTTGATCCATGAATTTGCATATAGCGACCGCCCTCCAACGCCCTGGAGGCGGGGCCAAATCGCCCCTCGCTCACCGATTGGACGGAACAAAAGTATGTATATATATATATGTATATATATGTATGTATATATGTATGTATATATATATGTATATATATATATATATATATGTATGTATATATATATGTATATGTATATATATATATATATATATATATATATATATATCTTCTTCTTCTTCCTCTTTCGGCTTGCTCCCGCTAGGGGTCGCCACAGCGGACCAACTGTCTCCATTTTGCTCTATCCTCCACATCTTCCATTGACACTCCAACCACCCGCATGTCCGCCCTCACCGCATCCATGAACCTCTTCTTTGGCCTTCCTCTTCTCCTCCTGCCTGGCGGCTCCATCTTCAACATCCTTCTCCCGATATAGTCCGTTTCGCTGCTGTGCACATGTCCAAACCATCGCAATCTCGCCTCTCTCACTTTGTCTCCAAACCGTCGTACCTGCGCTGTCCCTCTAATACACTCATTTCTTATCCTATCCATCTCGTCACTCCCAACGAGAATCGCAGCATCTTTAACTCTGCCACCTCCAGCTCTACTTCCTGTCTTTTTGTTAGCGCCACCGCCTCCAAACCATACAACATAGCTGGTCTCACTACCGTCTTGTATACTTTCCCCTTCACTCTTGCAGCTACCCTTCTGTCACAAATCACTCCTGCAACTCTTCTCCACCCACTCTATCCTGCCTGCACTCTCTTTTCACTTCTCTCCCACACTCTCCGTTACTTTGGACAGTTGATCCCAAGTATTTAAACCAATCCACCTTCCCCACCTCAACTCCTTGCAAACCGCACCATACCACCACCCTCCCTCTCATTTACGCACATGTACTCCGTCTTTCTCCTACTGACGAACATTCCCCTTCTCTCCAGTGCGTACCTCCACCTCTCAAGGCTCGATTCAGCCTGCTCCCTACTCTCCCTACAGATCATGATGTCATCCGCGAACATCATGGTCCATGGAGACTCCAGTCTGATCTCGTCCGTCAACCTGTCCATCACCATTGCAAACAGGAAAGGGCTCAGAGTCGATCCTTGGTGCAATCCCACTTTAACCTTAAACCGGTCCGTCATTCCTACCGCACACCTCACCTCTGTCACACTGTCCTCATACATATCCTGCACGATCCTCACATACTTCTCCACCACTCCCGACTTCCTCATACAATGCCACAACTCCTCTCTTGGCACCCTATCATAAGCTTTCTCTAAATCCACAAACACACAATGTAACTCTTTCTGGCCTTCCCTATACTTCTCCATCAACATTCTCAAAGCAAACATCGCATCAGTGGTGCTCTTTCCTGGCATAAACCCATATTGCTG
>NC_140975.1:38362863-38592863 GCF_056783735.1 Eptatretus burgeri
TGTCCGTCCGGTGGGCGACGTGCCGCGATTCGAGTTACGTGGCCGTCAGCACGCCGGCGGGCGCGAATACCGCAACAATATATATATATATATATATATATATATATATATATATATATATATATATATATATATATATATATATATATATATATATATATATATATATATATATATATATATATATATATATATATATATATATATATATATATATATATATATATATATATATATATATATATATATATATATATATATATATATATATATATATATATATATATAAGCCTGGTGTTGGCGCAGTGGTTCGGGCAGTGGCTTGGGATCCAAAAGGTTCTGAGTTCAAGCCCCGTCGGCCGCTGAATTAATACACCAGGGGGTTGACTCAGCCCGTCATCCTTCCGAGGTCGGCGAAATGAGTACCAGTATACTGGGCCGGCGTATACCCCGGTTAAAATAGGTGTACCATATCCCTGTGTCGGAAGAGGCGACCAGGGTTGCGTCAGGAAGGGCATCCGGCGTAAAACCTGCGCCAAATCACTATGCGGATCATACGGATGATCCGCTGTGGCGACCCCAAACGGGAGCAGCCGAAAGAAGAAGATAGATATAGATATAGATATATATATATATATATATATATATATATATATATATATATGTCCAAAGGGTGGGATGACTCATTCCCACCAATCTGCAACACATACGTCACGTGATCACAAGTCTATCATTCACCGCTCAAACGAGTCGTTTTACTAAGAACTCATCTTCCTTTCAATGTTAAATAAAATAAAGTTTAAACTGAATTATATGTATATATATATTATATACATGTATAACTGCAATGAAAAAAAAAAAAGGGAATGAAACATTGAAACATTGCCGAGGAAGGAGAGTAAAAGGGAAGTGGAGAGAAGTGTATTTCCGGCATTGCTTTTGCAATGTTTCACTTCAATCGTCACTTTTCCGTTTTATTCTTCCATATAATTTAACTTGATCTGATTGTTGTTGTGGTTGTTGTGGTTGTTGTTGTTATTGTTGTTATTGTTGTTATTGTTGTTATTGTTGTTATTGTTATTGTTGTGGTTGTTTTTTTTAATCTCGAAGGCGTTCTGTGAGTGTGCTGCTGCTTTGCGTTTATATTCAAGTAAGATTTACGTTGTAAAGGAGTCGACATTGGAGAAATGTTTTTAAACACATATGAAGTAATTAACAGTGGTCGTGGTTTCATCGCAGCGCCTGGTTTAAGGAGACGTCCGGGTTTACAGAATTCTCAGGGTGTTGTCCGACATGGAAACAGGGGAAGACGAAGCGTCCAAGCGAACTCGTGCCAGGCTGGCTGCGAAGCGCTGGAACATACTGAGGCTGGTAAACAGTGGTTACATTTTAACCTCGTTCACCAATCTTAAACCCTTATTGTAATTTGGTGACAAGTAGCGACACGTGACCTAAACGCATCCACTGTTGCTCCTGCTGGTTTGCCTAGGCTCTACAACGTGGGAAGCTGCCTCAATCCGGAGAGGAGTCGGCGTCAGTGCGGAGCTTCGCCGCTTTCGGCGTGTTCTGGGTGCTGCCTGCAGGAGAACCGGGCGGATCGTGGTGGATTTACCGCAGCTCGCTGTGCACTGAGGCTGCAGTGCTGGTCAAGTCAGTTTGAGCTATCGGGAGCTTGGTGGTGATCGTATGGCGGCTTAGCTGCCGGGGTAGCTATCATTTCTTGAAGCGTAACTGTGTCGCTGATGCAGTGCCCCTCTACCGGTACACACACTGGAACTGGTACTCATTTCGCCGACCTCGGAAGGATGACGGGCTGAGTGAACCCCCTGGTGTATTAATTCAGCGGCCGACGGGGCTTGAACTCAGGACCCTAGGATCCCAAGCCACCACCCTTACCACTGAGCCAACACCAGGCTGCATCAGGAACTTGTTCACTACTTGGTGGACAATCGTATTCTGGAGTACAGGGGAGTACGAGGGTAGCACACTCACCTTTGACCCATCTCTTCTGGGTTCGATTCCCGACGAAACTTTAAAATGTCGTACATTGCTGCTGTGCGAGACGTAGCCTCACAAAGTGTTCCACACTTCGGAAGGACTTTAAGCCGGCTGTCCTGTCTGCTGGTATTAGTTACTTGTGGATGTTTGATCTCTTTGGATGCTTTCGCAAAGAGTTAAGGGACTGAGCAGAGTACAGATTACTGCACAAGTCGCCTCCAATAGAACGTCAGACCTACCCAGTCGATTCCTGAACGGCTCAATCCCAAAGCCTTCCCCAATGGACCCACAAGAAGGTGGGGAATAATTGGGGCAGTTATTTAAATAGAGTGGTTCAAGCTTGTGACCCGATTTAAAAGGCAGACAAGACGGCAGCCTTGTTACCCAAAATGCTCGACCCACTCACCAGAGTAATGCAGCGTAATGTCGGTGCGTGACGTCACCCATCAGGTCTACCTTTCAAGGGGGTACCTGGGTTTGATTAAATGCTTTCATGACACGTAGAGTCAACCCCACCTGGTGTTAATTCAACAGAAAGTGGGATTTGAACTCAGGATCCTTGGATCCCAAGCCCACCACCCTAACCATGAAGCCAACACCAGGCATGATGAGATACCCATCTCGGAGAAGGAGAATTGTGAATTAAAATCAAAATGGTGATGGGTTGGTTGTTATCAGGACTCGCTGCTCGGAACATTGGTATTTATAATTTATATGAATGATTTGGACAGCAGGTTAAGAATCTGCTTTACAAAATTGTACATGACACAAAGCTTGGAGATGAAGCAAACAACAGAGAGGGAGCTGATCAAATTGAGGAAAATCTACATGCTTTCATGGATTTGGCAAAATATTTGCAGATGTAGTTGAACATTAAGGAAATGCAAGGTGCTGGGCATTGGTAAGAATAATGAAATTAGGGATCATATGGGACATTTTCACAAAAGCGGGTCAGGTAACGGTAAAGAACAAACTAAAAAAAATCAACTTTCTTTGATATTCTCGAAATAGTGCTTGAACCCCTTATAAGGCCTAGAAAAATGTTCAAATGATGTCAGCAACGCAGGATCACCATAAGGCCTCTGCACTGACTGGGCAATATATGCTTGATAAAAATTCTCGGACAGTCTTTACAGTTACCTGACCCGCTTTTGTGAAAATGTCCCATATAATGCAAGAGGCAGTCTTGGAAGGTGTGATGCAGAAGCAGGATCTGGGGTTGGTAACAGATATGGATGGTAAACAGACAGGACAATGACAGGTGGTTTTGGTAAAGCTAACAGGGTTTTAGGTTGTATTTGTAGTGAGAAAAGTTATAACTCAAAAGAGGTGGTTTTAACACGGTGTATGAATTTAGGGAGGCCTAATTTGGGATATTGTTGGCCACCACATTTGAGGATTCAGCATACGACGACTATATTGATTCTTCAGCTTGACGAGGCAGGACTGCATTCTGTACATTCGAAACCAGAACGGCACCCAGTAGAGTGCATACCTCTGCCAGGCTGAACACTGAACAGTTTACGTTTTGTATCCCACTGATAGGCCGGATCTAGATCCGGACTTG
Organism: Eptatretus burgeri; assembly: GCF_056783735.1. NCBI lineage: Eukaryota > Metazoa > Chordata > Myxini > Myxiniformes > Myxinidae > Eptatretus > Eptatretus burgeri. The sequence continues at coordinate 38,366,429 of NC_140975.1, forward strand.
AACCAAAATCGGCTTGTTCTTGTCACCTAACCAACTCGTCCACCAAGTTTTGTCATAACTCATCCACAACTTTTTGAAATATCATGCTATATATTGTTTGTGGCCCCTTCTCTCAATGGTGAAGAATCACTTTCGAGTTTAGAAATGTTTTTTTAAATTCTCGTATTTAGATCTGGATCTTCACCAAAATCGAATCGATTCTTTCTGGTCACACACCCAAACCTGTCCACCAAGTTTCATCCGAATCCGTCGCCAACTTTTTGAGATATCATGTTGTATATTGTTTTTAGCCCTTTCAATGGTGAAGAAACACTTTAAAAATTCTAGTATCAGGATTCGTATCCGTATCTTCACCAAAATCAAATCAATTCATCCTTGTCACACACCCAACCTTTCCACTAAATTTCGTCCGAATCAGTCTTTGACTTTGAGATATCATGTTCACAAACAAACATAAAGACGGACAGACACTGGGGGTGAAAACAGAACCTCCACCCACCTTTTCTGGTGGAGGTAAGGAGATGGTTACAAGCGGGATCTCAGAGATATTTAAGATAAGGGTATAGACAAAATAAGTACAGAAGAGTTTTTCAGCAGAATGGACAGTGACAGGACCAGGGACCATGGTCTTAAAGTAAAGAAGAGAGGAAGGTGGGGGTCTTTCACTCAGAGAGAAGGAAATGCATGCAATAGTCTCACCGGAAAGGTACTGGCAGCAGAAACGGTAGATAGGATGAAATTTAAGGTAGATAGGTACATAGAAGTATCAATAATAGAAGGGTATATTTATTAGCAGGAATCATAGGTCGCTGATGTATGAATTTGGGATTGTAAAGCTGTGTCGTGATTGTTGTTTGTGAGGTTTCGCCAAAAGGTGAATGTGCGGTCTTTTTACCTGCAACATGTTGCAGGTCGACAAGAGCTTCGCGTTGCTGTTGTTGTTGGGGTTGTTGTTGGGGGTCGATTTTTGAAATGTGCACCCATTGGTCAGGCAACTACCAGACAACACCCTCATGTGTCGCTCGATTCCACTCACCATAGCACCTCAACTAAATGATACGGCCGCCATCTTGGTTTTCCGGTGGGCCGAATGGCCGAACACATTCGGCTCATAGGCCTGGTTGGAGGTAAAACATGAGGCCTGGTTTTCTGGTGGGCCTAACACATTAGCACTGCTTAGTATGCACTGTCCGGCTTTGTTGTGTCAGGTTTCCATTGTCTTTGTTCGAGTCGAGTGTTAATCATGATGATTGGCCCCGAAAAATCGAATTGTATGTCAAATCAAAATCATTAGTAACGTTTAATCAAGCCTGTATGCGTCTCCCTAAAATACAGCGGTACGTAATTTTTAAACGGCCTCATATTGGGGTTAAACAATCCGTGACCGTGTGACGAATCGGCTTGTTATGACATGAATGTGTCAAATCCACTGTTTTAGTGCTTTAAATACGCGTTTCCCAATTGGATAGTTACCGCCTTTTTAAAGCCATTTCATTTGCACTTAAAGGTGTCGTCTCGTACCTCAAATGAGCAGCTACAAGTTTGTTTGTTTTTAATGAGAAAAAGGTTTATTACCACAGAGAGCAGGAGGGTGGAAGAGAGGGAGACAGACTGAGACGACACACACAAACGCACACACGACAAAACTGAGGTAACGTATACTGTCGGACCCTGTGCATTTGTGGTTTATAAACTGCAGCCTGCTTCAACATTCGCAGTCCTGTGCTCTGCGTATTCGCGGTTTTCTGCGGGTGAAATAAATAAATAAAAACTTCCACGAGCCGCGCACAGAACACGGTTCCAAAACATATCTTCCACAAGGCACGCTGTAACCGAGCTGTACGCGTCCTGAAGTTCACCTGGATCAGGAGCAACAGTCCCCCCCCCCATAGATCCCCTTGGACCCCTTTCTTTTTTTTAATCCAGTGAACAAACTTTGGTACATCATGGGTGATGAAGGTTGTGGTCATGCTTCATTGAAATCGTGTGTATTGTTTAGGAGAGGAGAGCAAACACCTATTTTAGGGGATAAAATACCCCCCCCCGAAGACCCCATTAATGAGCGCAGATTTTGATGTGGTCAGTACACCTTCATTCGGCATTAGATATGAAGCTCGTGGCCAAATTTCATCAAAATCGTGTGTTTGTTTCAAGCGATAATGACTGACGACGTGTTTGCGGATTGAATGTCTGACTCACTCACTCACCAACGGACTGCTCGATCACATAAGCTCAGCGGATAAAAATTCCAGGTTAGCTAAAAATCATTTTAGGGATGCTGGGGCACATTTTTAATGGTAGTGGTGATTTTTAAGCACTGGGCTTCTATGATTGGTCAACTTAGATTGGCAGTTGCGACACACGGTTTCTATAGTGACGAGAACCCAGTATCTGTGCGATCGGCCGTGTCTACAAGATGGTCATACCAGTGCACATTGCGAATAATCCTCATCATTGTATTAAAAATTATGGTCTCATTATTTACTTTCGTCAGCAAATGGAACTAATTTTTACTTTCAGCTTAGAATCTTTCGTAACTTTTCATCAATCGTATATCCCAGGCAAAAATGCTGCAGTTCGAACTATAGTATATGAGAGGTGTAATCTTATGTACTTTAGTTGGTAATAGAGCCTACAACAGGAAAGGAATTCTATTTTGGTCTGGGATTGAAATACTTTAAAATAAGAACACGTGTCTGAACAAGATATTCTATAAATAAATAAAAATAAAAAATTACATGAAGGGGTTTCCATCTACATTATTATTACCTCCACCACCGAAGGAGAAGGAGGTGATGTTTTCACCCCTTTCTGTCTGTCTGTTTGTGAACAGGATATCTAAAAAGTTGCGGACGGATTCGGACAAAACTTGGTGTACATGTTGGGTGTGTGACAAGGAAGAAGTGATTCGATTAAAGTGAAGATCCAAATCTGGATCCGATAAGTTTTTAAGCGATTCTTCACCACTGAGAAATAGTGCTCAACTGATGTATAGCACGATATCTCAACAAGTTGCGGACAGATTTGGACGAAACTTGGTGGACATGTTGGGTGTGTGGCAAGGACGAATCCTTTCGATTTTGGTGAAGGTTCGAATCCAGATCTGGATACGAGAATTATTTCATCTTGAAAGTGATTCTTCACCATTGAGAGATGGGGCCAAAAAACTATATAGTACTGTACAGCATGATATTTTAAAAATGTAAAGGGCCTGATATGTTTTCCTGGATCAGGTATTACGTGGCGGAGGTATGCGCTCTACCGAATGCCCTTCTAGTTTTTATACACCCGATATATACATCGGGACATATTATGTGATACCGGTCATCCGTCTGTCCGTCCGTCCGTTCCTGTCCGCACTCTAACTCCCAAAGTTTTCAACTTTCACGTTTCATATTTGGTACATAGGTACAGACTGTGGAGACGGTGTGTCGTGACATACGTTCGTCATCTAAAGTGGTTGCCATGGCAACCGGGATGCTGTTTTCCATGTAGTAGCACAATTCTGTATATACCTTCTTGTTCGGGTGTATATTGTGCTCACTTATTATTATTACTATTGTTGTTCATTTTTCGTAATTTTTTTTGCATTCTAAGTCTCAGAGGCGCTTGTATATATAACCCATATAGGAGACATTGGTATACCTGTCACATTAATTAAAAAGGACATATTTAGGCAATTGACAAATATAAATAGTAGAGGGGGGGTATCAACTTTGGATCTCAGCATCATGAGCTATGTGCTCAGATGGGAATGCCAAAACAGGCCAACCCAAAAAGGAAACCAAAATAAAATAAAAACGTTTTGAATTGCATTTGGGAATTTTAAAAACGGTGTTTTTAGTTTTTGACTTTCTACGCTGTTCAAGATTGTGACCGTCGTAATCGTTTGTTTGCAGCACAAGGCTGTGGGGTAACATCGTTGGCTAAGGGCGCAGCTGTGCCGCTGATGCAATGCCCTCTGCTGGTAGGGCAGGAATTTGGAATTTGTTCATGGTGCCGGCGATAGATTACCAACTCTTCGCGAAGGACACCGTGGGATTTTTAATGTCCACCAATGAATCCTGGCAGATGGGATTCCCGTTTAACGGCCATCCGGGGAATGGCACACATATTGATGAATCACCCTGCCTGTGAAACATGGGGATGACAGTTTATAGCTGGGTCTGGATTCAAACCCAGGCTAGACAACGAAGAGGCGAGTGTGCGTACCTATAGGGCATCCTGTTTAGCCCAAGGATTGTGATTAGAACCTGCTATTAGGTGAAATCTTTCCATGATAATTTGTCAGTGTCAGTCTCATCTCATCACCTTAAAGGCCCAGTCACACCTTGACGTTTTAGCCAGGAATGGCAACGTATAATAACGCACGTAAAACGTTGGCGTACGCTGAAGTTTTGAGGTTTTTTTTTTAAGTTTTGGTCGTATTCATAACATGTTGGGCGTATGCATAACGTATTAGTAACGGGCACAGAACGTTTCGTTGTGTTAAAGATAACTTATACCAACGAATGCTTAGCCTGTTGTCGGCGTTCACAACCTATGCCCAACGAAGGTTTAACTTAGTCATAGTGTGCTGCACGTATCGCCGACGAACTCGTGGCGTTCTCTGTTAAAAACCTGCCGCTCGCCGATTTAAATCATAACCGCCTGAAAATTGGAAGTGTCAACATCACAGTCACACCTTGATTTAGCCAGCGTATGCCGACCTATGAAAAATGTGTCTAAAACGCTGGGACACGTCGAATACGGTATGGGTAAGTTGTGTATATGTTAGGAGCACGATGAAAAACAATGAAGTACGCTGGCATATTCCGTGGTATTTGTTAGTGAAACGTCGTGAAATTTCAAGCATGCTGAAAATTGTACGACGTACTCGACGTATGGCTCACAATTTCCGCATACGCTGGCGTAAGTTCTCGGCACGCTCCGCAATCCTTTACATGCGTCAGCCACACGTTGCTTGAAAGTTACTCATAAGTCAAAACACCTCAAGGTAATGTTTAGCATACCCGAGACTTAATTTTTAACCTATGGGTAACGTGCTTTGAACGTATTAGTAGCGTGCTTTGAACCTATGAGTCGCATGCTTTGAACCTATGTGTAACGTATCTCAAACGCACATTGGCGTATCTCAAACGCACATTGGCGTATGCAGACGAATTTGATTGACGTCTTCCTGACGACCACAGAACTTACTGAACGTGTTTCTAACTTACAGCTACCGTATAATGGCGTATTGGCAGCGTTTAGGGGAATTGGTATATACAAATGGGCTTCACAAGAGGAACCCGTCAGTGTTCCTGACTCCATGTTGAGTACATGTCAATGTCACTGGCAGTAGTAGTAGTAGTAGTAGTAGTTGTTCGAGAGAATTTAGTGATGTCGATGTTATTAGTAGTAGTAGTAGTAGTAGTAGTTCGAGAGAATTTAGTGATGTCGATGTTATTAGTAGTAGTTCGAGAGAATTTAGTGATCTCGACGTTGGTAGTAGTAGTAGTAGTTCGAGAGAATTTAGTGATGTCGATGTTGGTAGTAGTAGTAGTAGTAGTTCGAGAGAATTTCGTGATGTCGATGTTATTAGTAGTAGTTCGAGAGAATTTAGTGATGTCGACGTTGGTAGTAGTAGTAGTAGTAGTAGTAGTAGTAGTAGTACTTTCAAGTAACGTGTTGCAAAGTGTGAACAACGTTCGTGTAGTGTGCTTACAAAACGTTACTCATAGGTTAGAAATAAGTTTCGGCTACGCTAATCATTACCTCGACGTGTTTCGACTTATGAGTAACTTACAAGTAACGTGTGTCAACGATCGCATAACGTGCCTACAACTTATGGCCAGCGTAGCGGAACGTGTGAGTCATACGCCAGCATACGTCGTAAAATTTCAAGCATGAAAAAATTTGAGGAAAACCCAAAAGTTCAACGTTTAAAGCCAGCGTACTACCACTTATGGCAGTGTTTTTCAGCGTGGCCTAACATATACAAAACGTACCCATAACGTATTCAATGTGTACCAGTGTTTTACACAAATTTTTGCAAAAATCGGCATAAGCTGGCTAAAACGTCAAGGTGTGACTGGGCCTTAATGCACAAGGAGTTGTGATACACAAGTTGTGTTTAAATTGTTGGTGGGATGGGGATGGGGGTGGGGGAGTAATAAGGGTGTTTGATTTCAAAGATTATTTTGAAATGTTTTCATTTGATACGATGTGAGATTAAGCAAAACTTTGTTGATCATTGCTGTTCTGTAACAAATATTGTAATCACATAACATGCATGAAGTCGTTTACAGAAATACATGTACTGGTATAAACATCAAGATGGGTGAACTGTAAAGCCAACCCACATATAGCCTGCCAACCTCAGATTACCGATTGATATGTGAGACATAAACCATAAAGCCAACCCACATACTGTTTGAGGACATTTTTCTTCTTTTATGGAGCTACAGCACTCATTTGGAGATTTGTGTGTGTTGCAGACTTCCAACCGGCCAGCTACAACTTAATGAAATCTTGCACAGCTTTGACAATACTGGAAACATCTGTAAGTTTCATACCGTTTTTGTTATGGAGGTTTTCATTTGGCTGTTTAAAAAGTGAAAATGAAGTGGCACCCTCCTCCTTCCCCCTGAAAAAAAAAAACTCACAGAAATATGACATTTGTTTGCTCTGTAAGTTGTTTTATTGGGGAATGGAGGAATGAGATGTCATGATATTTTTATGTTGGTGATATTATGGAGATGGTGAAAGTATGATTGTCATGTAGGTGTGTGGCCAGCAGAAGAAGTTATGACTCATTATTTGATCAAACATCGGAATGTGTTCAGGTAAACTTTTGTATCCTATATTTCCCTACGAGCCACCGCCAAAGCCCTCACAGACCCCTAGGGGTCCTCATACTACAGTATGGGAACCACTGCTATTTTATATGTGCTATAAACCCTGACTGTGTGTTGCCTGTCAATATGGAATGATGCAACTCGATTATTGAAGGTTTTACTGTTGAATGTGCTTTCGAAAACAGCTTCGTTTTTCAATCTTTCTTCAAATTGTTTTATTTTACATTTGCTTTTAATTTCGACATTTCATACCTCCTCTTTATTTTTGTAAGGCACTTTGAAATTTCACTTGTAAGAAAATGATTGATTTTAAGTTTATTGATTGATACGTGAGACATTTTAAAAACGTATGAATGTGGTACTCACAAGTCCAACACACCACCAACAAATGTAAAATGAGGTGGAATATTATAAAATGTATACATCATGAAGTATATTTTAAAATTTTCTTACGAATTATATTATAAAACGAGAAGGGCACTCGGTCGAGCGCATACCTGCACCACGTAATGCCTGATGCACGAGAACATATCGGGCCCAATACATTTTTGAAATATCATGCTACACAGTACTATATCGTTTTTGGCCTGATCTCTCAATGGTGAAGAATCACTTTAAAATTAAATAATTCTCGTATCCAGATCTCGATTCAGATCTTCACCAAAATCGAATCGATTCATCCTTTGCCACACACCCAACGTGTCCACCAAGTTTCGTCCAAATCCGTCCGCAAGTTTTTGAGATATCATGCTATGTAATCGGTTTAACAGCATCTCTCAATGGTGAAGAATCACTTAAAAAATCATCAGATCCGGATCCGGACTGCAAGCAGAACCTGGAGTGCATCCGTCGTGCATAATGAATATATGCTTTATATGTTTGATGAAATGGATTGTGAAAGTGCTTTATATGTTTGATGATGTGGATTGTGAAAGTGCTTTATATGTTTGATGATGTGGATTGTGAAAGTGCTTTATATGTTTGATGATGTGGATTGTGAAAGTGCTTTATATGTTTGATGATGTGGATTGTGAAAGTGCTTTATATGTTTGATGATGTGGATTGTGAAAGTGCTTTATATGTTTGATGATGTGGATTGTGAAAGTGCTTTATATGTTTGATGATGTGGATTGTTAAAGTGCTTTATATGTTTGATGATGTGGATTGTGAAAGTGCTTTATATGTTTGATGATGTGGATTGTGAAAGTGCTTTATATGTTTGATGATGTGGATTGTGCTTGTATTTAGCAAGCAGCTAAATACCTCAAGAATGAGTGATCATAATGAGCTCTTTATTTAATACTTTACACCTATAATCATTACCTCCGCCATCAAAGGTGGGCATAGGTTATGTTTTCACCCCTGTCTGTTTGTCGGTCTGAACAGGACATCTCAAAACGTTGTAGACGGATTAGGTCGAAATTTAGTTGATTGCCTGGGTTGTATGACGAGGAAGAATTGACTATTTTGGTGAAGATCCAGAACCGGATACAACAATTTTTTTTGAATGACTTAACTGTTGAGAGATAGGGCCAAAAACTATATATAGCACGATCTCAAAAAGTTGGACGGATTCGGACAAAATTTGGTGGACAGGTTGGGGCGTGTAACGAGGAAGAATTGTTTCGATTTTGGTGAAGATCCGGATCCGGGTATGAGAATTTTTTTAATTTTTCAAGTGATACTTCACCATTGAGAGATGCGGCCACAACCGATGCATACGTATGATATCTCAAAAAGTTGTGGATGAGTTATGACAAAACTAGGTTATAAATTGGTTAGGTGACGAGAACAAGCTGATTCGATTTTGGTTCAGGTCCGGATTCAGATCCCATCTACCAGTGGGATACAAAATGTAAACTGTTCAACCTGGCGGAGGCGTGTGTGCCACTGAATGCCTTTATAGTTTGTAATGTAAATATGTCAAAACACATTTACCCTCTCGTGGGTTGCGAGGAAATGCCAAGAGTCGTAATTTATGATTCTAAGTTGAAGATAAAAACTTTTAAGGGGTGGATCTGGAACTTGTAAACTGAAGTGAAAACACACAGTAATTGTTATATTCTTGTCGCTGCTCCCACGTTGCACATCATGAACAATTGAGCCAATCTGAGTCATCAGCGTATTAAATTAAAATATTCCCTTTTGATATGTTGATCAAATTTGTTTTAGTAACCATTTACATAATATACTGAAAGAGAGGTTGCCATGTTGGCCATCCCAGCCTTCAGCTGCTGCTGATCAGCCCGATCAGCCTATATTTTGTTTCTCAGGTCAGCTTTAATCTCCTACAACATGGTCATTATTTACCTGAACTCGCATCCCCCAGGGGACATTGGCATTGCACCAGCCCTGCTGTTCTGGGCTGGGCTGCTCTGTGGCGCCGGGCTGCGAGGTGGGGTGAGGTTGCTAGAGGGTAACTCTACTTTGCCATCTAATGGCCCTTCTACGTCCATCTCCATTAATGTTGCCGTGACATCCATAAAATGCCCATCCTCCATTGGGCCGAGTTCATCCTCCATAGTGTTTATTATTATTTTTACTCCACGCTTAAAAGAAACAAAAAACGGGGAGATATTGGAATCGGCTCTGTCTATCTGTCTATCTGTCTTTCCATCTCCTAAACAGTTGTGCAGAAATTCACCAAATTTGGTAGTTGTGATCACCACATGGCAAGAATGTGCGAGAGCAGCATCATTTTGTCCCCAACCCCTTTGGGGCCCTTGGGTGGGATCATAAGGTCAGATGCCAAACAATGCAATTACGGGCACATTTGCAAACTCCAGAGCGATAACGCTTTAAAACACAACAGGTTTAATGAATAATAACAGGGATGGGGAAACGGTAAGGAATCGATGAATAGAGATGACATTGTGAAAATCTGCCAGCATGCTTAACTCGACAAAATGATGGTCTCCACACCTAAACGGTAAATGAAACTTCTCACACATGCAGATTATTTCAGGTATCCCAGAGTGGACAAAATAATAGGACAGAAATGGAGGTGGACGTGGGGAGAAGCTTTTCTTGAAGTGCTTATGGCCTCGCAAATGGGGCCTTGTGGCTCGTGCTGCAACTGGAATGCATGGTGCCAACTCGACCTTCAACTCTCTCTTGACTCTCTCTTGACTCTCTCCCGAGGCACCAACTCCTTTCTCTTGACTCTCTCCTTTTACTGACTTGGGCCACTCTGGGTGCCGACTTTTGGCTTGCTTATGTTGCCACCGCCATGTGTCCATTGGGCTTGCTTATAGGGACACCCATTTTGACACAATCACATGAGGTGAGAAATTACAATGGAGAACAATCAAGAATGTTGATTGCAAAGGGGGAAAAAGGCCAAAGAGACAGACATCGGGGCAATGGTGATATTAATGAAGATGGAGGTAGAAGTGCCCCCCCCTCCACCCCCCGCCCTCCTTGTGACCCCAATTTTAATATTACAGTATATGCAACATATTTTAGGCCATCTTTGTGAAGTTTGGTATAGCCCAGTATTTCATGGCCCACCCACAGATTACTTAGCTGGCAAGCCTACTCTTGCTGTACTCCAAATACAATTATAAGCTCACAGCATTTAATTATTTATATTTGAAGTTTTGTCAACATCATCAGTGTAAATGCCTAAATCGCCATTGTTTTCACAGTTCTTTGTCAATCTGTGAATTGGGTGGTGGAAGCACTTGTCTCGCAGGGTTGATGGTATGCTGGCTTTTATTTATTTATTTTCGATCACGAGTCTTCCTGAAATCATATGTTTTTAATTAATAATGCAAACTTAAAAGGAGCTTTGAGAGTTTGTGCTGAATGAAATGTTATGGATGAAATTATTTCATTTCACTTTTCTCAAATGTACAAAATTTGTTTTGTGTCGATCAGTTTCACATGTGACATCAGAACAACCTGGGAACGTGGTGAATTTGTTTATCATTTAGCAGTTGCTACACGAGATAACCATATTCTCAGATGATAGTGCAACCTGGTGACAAGGTATATCCAAGAACACTTACTATTTGCAGTTTTAGGCAGGAATTTGTAATCATTTCATGGTGCAAGTGAAAACTCACCTCCTTTTCATGAAAGACAGTGTGGGATGTTTAACGTCCACCAATGAACAGATGGCTCCAGCTTACACCTCCTTCCGATGGACGGTGCACCCATTGATGCCTCGTCCTGCATGTGAAACACCAGGGTGACAATTTATATCTGCAACAAGTTTCAAACGCAGGCTAGACAGCTTTGAGGTGATTGCACTTACTGCTAAGTGATCCTGTCAACCCACAACCAATATATAATGTAAACAAGAAAAAGAGCAATCAAAGATTGCAGACCCTCGCCAGGACTTCTTTTGTGTGGCATTTGTGTACTGGTGTGTTTATGTAATTAACAAGAGACATAATTAGAACTGCCACTTCATAACTGCTGACAATGATGACCGGGTACCAAGACGTCCCGCTTTGATCGAACACCAGACCCTTACCCATGACGTTTTAAAAAATTATTATTCATTATTCAATTTAATTTGGAATGGGATTAAAATCAATTAAATTCAAATCAAATGGAAGTCCAAATAGGTACAGTCCTGCATTGGAGTAATCAGAAGGAACCCAAACGAGCAAAAAGCAAACACGGAGTCATCAGGAGGAATCTGGCCTGGATAGAATTCAAATTTCAGCTGCTACTCCTCTACCCTCAAACCCATCCAGGCGTAGCCAAGTGAGCCTTATTGGAAAAAAAAAATCAAAAACAACCCAAATCAAAAAAATTAATAATTTTGTCTGCCAGACCATATGTCCGATCAAGTTGAAATTTAAAACACATATTCCCTATCACCACTAGATCATAAATGTGAAGTTTCACTTTGATTGAATAAGTGGTTACAGAGAAAACATTATTTAATATTTTTCTTCAATCCAATATGGCTGCCAAACCATTTGACCTATCAATTGTTCCTGAACAAACTTGTACACCCAAGGCTTAGGGAACATTTGTGTGAAGTTTCCCTTTGATCTGTCCAGTCGTTTTGGAGATGATTTTTATAGGTTTAAGGGTAAATCCAATATGGCTGCCAAACCATGTGACCTATGACATCCTATGTGTGAACATTTAGTTCCTCGTGGATAGCCAGTCATAAGTGTAAAGTTTCCCCTCGATCTGTTGAGCCACTTCAGAGAAGATTTATTTAATTTTTTTTAACAATATGGCTGTCGAATCACGTGACACATGTCAATGTTTTTTTCTGTGGACCATGTTATGCTGAGATGACCCTCTAAAACTTTCATACTGATCAGATGTAGCATTCTATATATGCAATTATGACATAACGAAGGCATCTATGACATCATAAAAACAGACATTCCTCGTGAGGAGTACTTGCCATGTGCCAAGTTTCAATTTTTTCCTTGGTGCAGTTTCAGAGATGGAGGTCCAAAGTTTTTTCCGTTTTTTCAACATGGCTGCCACACCCCGTGACCTATGACTGTACTGTACTGGAATGGGAGATGCTTAGCAGGCAGACACGAAGCGGAGGAACAGTCGAGCCGGGCTGTGTTGCACGAGTGCGAGCGCGGGCGTACTGTGCCCGCGGCTCTCCTTTATTCCGTACGCGGTACACTCACGAGCCGGCCAACTCCAGCATTACTACGACGCCTCAGACGGCGTGCACACCTCATATCCCTCGCCGAACCCCACGGCCACTCCTCCACCATCACGCCCATCATGCATCATCATCATGCCCCTCCCCGTGGGCATGGCTACACCACACTCCTCCCTCCTAAAAGTATGATTATTAAATGATCAGTATTATAAGAAGCATAGACAACATGAAGAACCTCGGTATAATAATCATGCAAATAAAATGAAAACAGCGAAGTATAACAGCACATCACATCATATAATGCGTGAAAGCGAGCTACTGGAGAAGCACAGCAGCATGACTCAGCAAATCCGCCCCCAGGCAGACCTGAAACAGATAAACCTTTCGAGGCCGGACCCCCGCTGTCTGGAACCCGCGGCGCCACCGCCAGACCCAACCGACCTTGGTGGGGGCGCTGAACAGCACCCTTGGCTGGAAGCAACAAACACTCCCCAACCCTCACGCACCATAATCAGTTGAGATTCCACCGCATGGCCAAAACGGCCTTGAGTGCACCCAGAGAGCCACGCCCCAGGCGCCAGGCACGTCTGACCTTGCTGAAAGCAGAGGTGGGGGTAACGCCGACCAGCGCACGAGTCCCGGCTCCGAGTCGATCTCCGAGACCCACACGGCAGTTAGACGGTAGTAATTCCATTTAAACCCCACTTCAACCATAAGCTCGTTATAAATCAATAGGAATAACATTCGAACCATTGCGAATTCATTTTTCCGTACAGCGCGCTTTTTTGATAAAATCCCAGTACAAGACAAAGCAATTACCTGCGGCCTGGGACAGTGGACGGCTAACTCAACCTTTCCATTTGCCACCACCGCCCCTGAAGCCCCTACATCACATTGATCATAATCCAATTCCCATTTAATGATCTCCGCCACATCCACTTTTACACGAGAACTGCTGGCATTTATTTCAACAACGTTAAACTGCATCAATAGAGCAAGGAAAAACACATATGCCATGAACAACAACCCACATCACAAGTCCGCTTCTTGGTTGTCGACTTGATGCTGCGACTCGCGACTCCCTTTAACGCCACGGGCGCACCGCCACCTATTGAAGCTGCCTGAACCACACCGATGCGCATTGCCTCCCGAACCTTGCCACAGCGCGGGAACTCATCGCGAACGAAGCGTGGGAACTCATCGCGAGAGCCGATATGGCTCTCGCCGCTCCTGGAGCGCACATCATCGCCGCAGGCAGCAACGAACGGTGGCTGCCGCTGCATCGACGCGGCCCCCGCCGCCAGCGCCTCGCCCTCGGTATTCGACGAAGGTCTCGAAGAGAGCACTGGCACATCTGGAGGCACGAACCGGAACCCGTTCCGACCCAAAAGGGTCCGGCTCGCCGAGCCCGGCTCCTGCTCCGGCTCGCCGGCATCATCATGCCCCGGCTGCAGGCTGATCTCCAGGTCACTGGGGTCCTGCTGCGGTGCCCCTTCGCTCCCGGTGCGATCGTGCTGCGGTGCCCCTTCGCTCCCGGTGCGACCGTGCTGCGGTGCCCCTTCGCTCCCGGTGCGACCGTGCTGCGGTGCCCCTTCGCTCCCGGTGCGACCGTGCTGCGGTGCGCGCTCTCGTCCCGCACCGCTAGGCGTGCGAGCACCCTGCGGCACTTGAGCCATCGCGCGGACTTGCGCGGTCACCGGTGTCTGCTCGACAGATGAAACAGTCGCGATCGCCGAGTCGAATGTGATGTCGGTCAATGGCTGCTCGCAGACAATGTCAATGGCTGCTCGCAGACCAGAAATAAAATGATCTCTGAACCGTGCCGGATGCTCCTCTGCCGTGAATTTGCACGGCACAGCCGAATGCGATGCGCGGCCAGCACGAGTGGACTCAATTCGACACCCGATCCGTGCCTCGCTTACTTCCCGCCTCATAGGTGTGCACGCCTTCCCGAGGTGTGCACGCCTCATATCCCTCGCCGAACCCCACGGCCACTCCTCCACCATCACGCCCATCATGCATCATCATCATGCCCCTCCCCGTGGGCATGGCTACACCACAATGACGTCATAATTATCATTACATATAAAAGCATTCTGCATGAGTAGTCGCACCAATTGGTGAAAATTTCGTCTCAATCCAACAGGCAGTTGCGGAGAAAAACACAAAAGTTCTGTGCGGCCAAACAAACAGACGGACCCAAACGCAATACCCTCTCCTTTGGCGAGGGTACATTGGACCACATACCTCCACTGTTTATATTCAGATAAACACCTGGTGTATTTCAGCCTGAGATTTGATAGCTATGTAGTTGCACATTTTTCTTTTCACTTTTTGAAAAACAGCATCTGATGAATCGATGAATTTTCATTATGACAACTAATTTGAACTTATTTATTGTTTCAGAATTTCTTCCATCATTACATTTCTGTATTTGTAATACTAGTACACCCACTCCCCATGGGAACGGCAGGAAGGGTCACGTTATTATCCTCTCTGGGGTATATAGATTACAGTTGATCTAGGCCCGGGTCCGTTAGTCTGTGGTGGATACGTTAAGCAAAGAATGCTTCAAGGATGTTGGGATTCCCCCAGATTTCTTTCAGTTTAGTGTTAAACAGCAGAAGCCACTGTTTGGAAAGGTAATCAATATGTGTTTGTGGTTTACAAATTTTTTTTACTTCTGGTAGGGGTGCCCCATGATAAACTATTTATACATGTTAACACGGCGTTTGTCCAAGAAGGAAAAAAAACCCTTGGGGAGGGGGGGATATTATTCACATTAATGTTGTTTTGTAATGACATTAATATAATGCTATTATCATTAGTGTTGTTATTACCTTTGTTATTAGAAGCGGCCGAGGAAAAATCCCACGATTAGCTATCGTAACACGGATTTTTCCCAAGGCGGAAAACCCCCTTGGGGGGGTGGGGGGGCAAATTAAGTTGCTACAACTTCTGTCGTGTGACCCTTAGTCATCCTGTCAGGTTTGGTTGAAATTTGATAAGTCACAACCAAATGTATGGCAGTCAAAAAAACAGACAGACAGACACCAAATTGTGTATTTTAGTGTGAAATCCTAGTTTCTTAGAAATGCAGCTCAACAGCTCCAATTGTAAATTTGTGTCTGGTTGTGTTTAGAGGGTTAAAATCAGAGAACATTGAAGTTGTATCATTTACTGTTTATTTGTACTCTTCATTTTTGCATCAAGTACATGATGGACAAATCATGCTCCTTGTTTATTGGTTGATAATTTATTTAATCTGTTCGTCCTTGTTCTATCAGCTGGCTGTATCCTCTGAAGCAAAGCAAGTTTTACTGACTGATGGAAATGAAAGGGCAGTTGCAAGTATCCTTTACAGTCTTTTCTTGATTGAACTGACAGAAACATGGGTTAAAATCAGTTGACAAGTAAAATTGTAAATTTTTTGCCTTGTCTCCACTGTTGTGTTCTAATCTACAGGGTGATCCAGAATGAAGTCCCTATTTTATAAATGGAAATACCACATCGTTAATGTCCTGTATCTTTTGGCGTACAAGTCGATACTTGTTTTCCCCCCTGGAAGTCCGGGTCTCGACTCGTATTCAGAATCGATTTATCTATGTTTTAAGACCTTGAATTGCATAAATGAAAAAACTAATTGCAAAGTGTGATATTTTGTGAAATAAATTGTATGATTGTTAATTTAAAACATCCAACTGCAAGTTTCCACTTAACGTCATGGAAGGTTCCAGAAATTGTAGTGTTAAGCAAAACGACATTAGACAGATGAGATATTCCAACATACGTAACTTAAAATTTCAGCATCTCGTTGATGCGAAAGCCGAAGAAACTCCTCTGGCAAATACATTGTGGATTTGTTGGCATCAACCTTTTCTTTATCCAGAACAGTATTTCTTTTTTCAATGGAAAATGCTGTCGAATGATTAAAAAAATGTGCTCAGAATGCAGATGCTTTTGTTGAAACTTGATATTTACTAATTAAAATGGCAATAAATAGCCTTTTCATAGAAAAAAAACATTTTGGTGTTTTATTTACATTAACAACGTGGTATTTGTACATTTAAAAAGCAGATAAATTATGTATCACCCTGTAGTTTAGACCAGATTTTTTGTTGTCTCGACTTACTATAAATCACACGCAAGCCATTCTGAAGCTGTAAAATTGTTCCTCCAAACCTTTTGGATCATACTATTTCATGTTTCTTTTCAATGGGAAACATGAGATGGCAATTTAATTTACTCTAATGTGAGGTCAATTTGAGCTTGACCTAGTTCAGAATTTAATAGTTACATAATCATCACTCCTTTTTGGTATCAAGTTAAATGTGTTGCTCAAAGGCACATTTACAGTGCCAATAGAAAGTCTACACCCCCTTTCAAATTTTCACCTTTTGTTGCCTTATATCCTGGAATCAAATTGCATTAAATCAGACTTTTTTCACATCGTAACCCGCAACTTCCAAGTGAAAAACAAATTCTACAAATTTCAGGAAATTAATTAAAAATACAAAACTACAATATCTTGGTTGGATAAGTGTCCATCCCCCTTATAATAGCAATTGTAAATTAGCTCAGGTGTGACCAATTACCTTCAAAATCACACACCAAGTTAATTGGCCACCACCTGTGTTAAATTGTAGGGATTCTGAATATTACCTCCACCAGCGAAGGTGAAGGAAGTCATGTTTTCACCCCTGTGTGTCTGTTTGTTTGTTTGCAGGATGTCTCAAAAAGTTGGTGGGCAGGTTTGGTGTGTGACAAGGACAAACTGATTAGATTTTGGTGAAGATCCAGATCCGACTACGAGAATTTTTAAAGTGATTCTTCACCATTGACAGATGGGGCCAAAATGATTTTATTTATATATATTTACATGTGTGTATATATATTTATATATATTTACATGTGTGTATATATATATATATATATATATATATATATATATATATATCACGATATCTCAAAAAGTTGTGGACACATTCGGATGAAACTTGGTGGACAGGTTGGGTGTGTGACCACGATGAATCGATTTGATTTTGCGGAAGATCCAAATCCGAATCTGGATACAAGAATTACGTAATTTTTGAATCAATTCTTCACCATTGAGAGGTGGGGCCAAAAATGATATATAGCATGATATTTCAAAAATGTATTGGGCCCGATGTTCTTGTGGATCAGGCATTATGTGGCACAGGTATGCACTCGACTGAGTGCCCTTCTAATTTCAGAATAAAATCAGCTGTTCCTGTAGGTTTCCTCTGCTGGGTAGTGCATTTCACAGCAAAGACTCAACCATGAGCACCAAGAACTTTCAAAAGACCTCCAGGATAAAGCTGTGAAAAGGCAAAGATCAGGGGATGGGTATAAAAACATTTCAAAAGCCTTGAATATCCCTTGGAGCACAGTCAAGATAATCACTAAGAAGTGGAAGGCCTGTGGTACCACCATGACCCTGATTAGATCAGGCCATCCCTCTAAACTGGATGACCAAGCAAGAAGATTGATCAGAGAGGCCACCAAGAGGCCAGTGGCAACGTTGAAAGAGCTACATGCCTTTATGACAGACTGGTCACTGTGTGCATGTGACAATATCCCAAGCACTCCACAAGTCTGGCCTCTACGGTAGGGTGACCAGAAGGAAGCCATGACTCAAAAAATGCCACCTCGAGTCCTGTTTGAGTTATGCAAAAAAAAAAACACTCCGGAGATTCTGAAGACATGTGGCAAAAAGTTTTGTGGTCTGACGAAACCAAGATGGAACTTTTTGGCCTAAATGCAAAATGTTACGTTTGGCGCAAACCCAACACAGCACATCACCCAAAGAACACCATCCCCACTGTGAAGCAAGGTGGTGGCAGCATCATGTTATGGGGATGTTTCTCATCAGCAGGGACTGGGTTACTTGTTAGGATAGAAGGGAAAATGGATGGAGCAAAATACAGAAAAATCCGAGTGAAAACCTGCTGCCCTCTGCAAGAAAGCTGAAATTGGGATGGAAGTTCATCTTTCAGCATGATAACGACCGAAAACACGAAACACAAACACACAGCTACATTGGAATGGCTAAGGAACAAAAATATAAATGTCCTTGAGTGGCCGAGTCGGAGCCCCGACCTAAATCCAATCAAAAATCTGTGGCATGACTTGAAGATTGCTGTCCATCAATGTT
Organism: Eptatretus burgeri; assembly: GCF_056783735.1. Classification (NCBI taxonomy): domain Eukaryota; kingdom Metazoa; phylum Chordata; class Myxini; order Myxiniformes; family Myxinidae; genus Eptatretus; species Eptatretus burgeri. Next base: position 38,385,039 of record NC_140975.1, read on the forward strand.
CCCCACACAAATTGACTGAGCTTGAACAATTTTGTGCTGAAGAATGGACAAATACTACCCAATCAAGATGTGTAAAGTTGGTAGAGATCTATCCCAACAGACTCACAGCTGTAATTGCTGTCAAAGAAGCTTCAACCAAGTATTAACTCAGGTGGATGGACACTTATCCAACCAAGATATTCTAGTTTTGTATTTTTGATTAATTTTCTGAAAGTTGTAAAATTTGTTTTTCACTTGGAAGTTGTGGGTTACGATGTGTAAATAAAGGTGGAAAAAGTCTGATTTGATGCAACTTAATTCCAGGATATAAGGCAACAGAAGGTGAAAATTTTGAAATGGGGTGTAGATGTTCTCTCAGCACTGTATATTTGTCACCTGGTGTGACATTTGCATCTCTTGCTGTTGCACAGGATGGCACTAACTATTATGTTGCACAATCATTTATTTGTATCCATTGGATAAGGTTTGCCTGACAGATTGGTGGGCAGACATCAACGAGATGCTGAAGCGTAATCGGATGGCTGGCTTCCTGCATAATGAAGGCACGTCATGCCGGTAAAACTGTTCAAAGCTTGCATATCCTTCACACTTATACAATCATATGTCTAACTTTTTATTTTATACAGTTGGAGGTTCATGGAAGATCAGAACAGGGAGCAATAGATTGACAGACAAAATGGGGCATTTTGGGAGGATAGCAACAAACAGTTGCACCACACAACAAGGAGAGGGATTGCAGAATAAGGGTGGGAACAGTATCTCAGCGGGTGTAATAAAGCTCGGTAGTGTAAATGGGAGAGCCATTGAGGTGGTCGTGGTTCAAGGGGAACTCAAATGCTCAGACCACCTCAATGCTAATTTATCTCTTGAAACCCTTCAAAATAGATGTCTTTTTCCAATTTCTGAATTATAAAGTCGGTAAATTTGTGATTAAAAGTCTAAATCTTCTTCTTCAGATTAGCCATGAAGGAAGTGGACCGTCACATCCGTACTGTGTACGGGTTACATCGTGGAACCGTTTAACTGAAACGGTGAATAATTTTCGATTTTCCACAAATATCGTCCTTGGTGCTTTGACCCCAAAGTTGACAGCTGGTTCTTCTGCTTAATCGTGGGGATGGCATCCTCTCTCAACATGGCGGATAACCGCAAGATCTAGCCATCTCTGTTGTTTCATAACAGTGCTCTGTTTCAAAACTTTCAGGGTCCCCCGCATCCCCATTCCTCTTTCACCTCCCACACTACTCCCCACTCCACAATCCATCAACCATCATCCCCACAATACCTACCCCCACCCACCCCGCCTCCACAATCACCCCACAATACCCACAACCACCTCTCACCCCCACCCAATATCACACTCCCCTCCACTGGGGCAGGACCTTGACATGGCACGACACCACACCCCAACGTCGATGCGTCCATGGTGCTTTTATAGTAATACAAACTGAGATGGTTTCATGCTACACCAATGGCCAAAAGACCCAAAGTTTGCCAGAAATTGGACGAGGTTTGTCCGAAATATCCGAGTGTGGATCGGGCCTAAAAATGGTTGCTATTGTGCTTGGAACATTTTACAGAGCACTGTTATGAAACAACAGAGATGGCTAGATCTTGCGGTTATCCGCCATGTTAAGAGAGGATGCCATCCCAACGATTAAGCGGAAGAACCAGCCGTCGATTGAAACTGCAACAGCATCTTTACCTAGCTACCAGCACATGCACACTGGCAATTTGAGCGGGGAATCAAACACCTGTTGCCATTGCCAACAGTTACCACAAGATCACTGGAAAAATAATTATCTATTAAATTATCAATACAAATTTCTACAAATCAAATGAACCACCATCTATTTATATTGGAGAGAAAGTATGGATGCATCACCGTCTACTCCTCCGAGAGGAGTGACTGACGACGCTAGAACTTTCAGGGTCCCCCCCCACCCCCCTTTCACCTCCCACACTACACCCCCCTCCACAATCCATCAACCATCATCCCCACAATACCTACCACCATCCCATCCACCTCCACCATCACCCCACAATACCCACAACTACCCCACACCGCCCCCCTCCACTGGGGCAGGACCTCGACACGGCACAACACCACACCCCAGCACGAGCACAGCACAAACACATAAAGCATAGCATCACTGCACAAATTCGACATGACTACAGACACAAATGGCGTTCGGGAAAGTATGAATTTGGACGATCTCATAACATACAAGACAACTGGTCAGCCTGCGACAGGACAAAGCTTTGGTCGTCTATTTTGTTTGCGGTGTCAGAGTGTGCCTGGGCGGTGTTGGCTTTCGGGCGATGACAGGTATTTTTACTGAAGTAACGTAAATGGTTTATCAATTAATACAAAATCCCTTATAAACTATCAATTGAATGAAAAAATCAATCCCTACCGAGCTGAAGTGATCATGCGACCAACATTTTCATCTTCATGAACACTTCTGCCTTCTTCCTCTGAATCACTTGCACAAAGCTCGAAACGATACAGCTCCACAATTCCCCCGAAAGCATTTCCATCACTAATTTTGTCTCCAATATGGCATCACTAATTTTGCCTTCAAAACACTTTGTGATTGGCAAAAATATTTCCAATTTTTTTTTCCTTCAAATTAGACCATGATTAATGATTTTCAGGAAAAAAAAATACGTTTGGGTTCCCCTTTGAATCAAGGGTCAAGACAACTGACTTGGGAAGATAATTCCACAGGTGAGAAAAGAGGGATATGGAAGAATGGAGATGAGCATTTCTTTTTCGACTTGGGGAGCGTAACAAGGAAAAGGCTCTTGGCATAACATGTACAACCTAGAGAGGGAGGAAGGACTGAAGTAGGAAAAAAAAATAATTGCAAGACCACAAAACCTGCCATGGTAAGTCAGTTCCAATGACATGGCAGGAGATTCCAATGACATTGTGGCCCTTGGATTCTTTGGCATCAAAGGGAGGGGCCAAGATAGGAAGCAACAGCACCATCCCACAGTAAGTAACTTATTCTTATGAAATTCCAAAGGCTTTACTCACCATCATATGCTGAGGACTCCAGAGGTAGGACTTGGACCTGCAGAAGATTCAGAGGTGGTGGATGGCTTGGAGATATGATCTCTCCAAGACAGGATGGAGCTCATATTGAGGCTTCAGAAACTGTACCATGTGCACAGCCTAACCACAGAAGTTAATTGGAGGATTTGTCTGTTGGTCCGATGGAAATACAAAGTGAGAATTCATGTCTTTCTTGAATGAAAGATATGTTCCAGGTAGATGACCAGTTGCATATTTTCACCAGATTGGTAAAGAGGGACACTTCCACAGCCTACCTGGGGAGGGTTATGGAACTATCCTGCACAGAGTATACAGTAAACCCTTAATATAGTGGGTGTTAGGTTCCTGGAAAATGCCATGTATTTAAAACCAAGGGCCTATGGGAAAATGGGGGTGAGGTACCTGGGCTTCAGAAAAATATAGAGGAAGGAGTTCAGAGAATTCATACAGATATAGAGGAAGTTCATAGAAATAGAGCCAAAAATAAACGTCACAGTTGAAACTGGAGAGTTCATCTAACACAATACCCTGTGCAGTGTTACACAAGGATACACATGAAATGAGACGCAGGAGGTAATTCAGCCCATCATCCCTACGCTACAACACCAGACCAATTTTATTCATTAAAACGATGCAATTTCATTGGAAGAATGAGGGGAGGGAGGAATGTGGACAAGACAATATGGCATACCCAGGGATATCCCAAGGGTGTCAAAGTCAAAATGGGAAATATATTTATTTTCATTATTTAAATAAAAAAAGAAACAAAAAAAATTTTGGTGGGGTTTTTCTTTTCCTTTTTTTCAGGGGAGGGTAGGGGATGGGTGAAGGCAGTACTTGGGTGTGAAACACATCAACCATACACCACCCTTTGACGAGACTCCACGACACTCCGCACAGATGTACACAATCACCCAACCATACTCGAGCTCCCTAAAAGTCCTGCCAATATCATTACACCTTTCTATCTTCAATGCTTCCAGATACCTATCGAATTCCAATTTAAATGTATCTACTGTTTCTGCTGCTACTACCTTTCCAGGGAGACCATTCCATGAACTACTCTGAGTGAAAGACCCCCTGCCTTACTACCGTCTTAACTCCCCTCTTCTGTCGTCTCAGGCGATGGCTCCTGGTTCTATCACTGTCTATTTTGCCGAATAATTATTCTGCACTTATTTTGACTATACTCTTCATTACCTTAAACATCTGCATCATATCACCTTGTAACTGCCTCCTTTCTATTGTATAAAGTCCTGTCTCCTTCAGCCAAAGTGGTGACCAAAGCTGCACACAATATTCTAGATGGGACCCTCACGAAGTGTTCAAGTACTTTATATACTGCACTTAAATTTTAATAAAATAATGATATTAAAGATCGTTTAAAAAAAAAATCCAGAAGTTTGGCCCTGCTGAAGCAGACTTGTACATCACCCTGATGTACTGTAATAAGACGACGTTGAGTCACAGTTTAGGAGATGGAGGCTTTATTAATCACCATAGAATGCAGTATCGATAAAGCTCGTACTCACATAGCCATATTGTCAGAATCTTCTTCATCCCAATACTGTTCCTCTCACATGCCACGCCCTCTCATGCTATACATCAATGCAGCATGGTTCTTGGGAGTATTATGAAGGTGATTTGTGTTCTACATTCTTCAAGTAAATCATTCAATTTAAATAGAGGTTTAAAGGCATATAAATAAATTCCGTGTTTTACCGCCGTTTTCCCGTATAATTAAATCAGCCCTATCTGACACGTATTAGTTCTTTGTGTGTTGTTTGTGTCCTTTATAACGTCCTTAAAAACAGCAAGTTTCCTGTTTGGATGATTTTAAGTTTTATTTGACTGCCAGGCAAGCAGACAGAGTAAAAATATTATCTCACTCCTCTGTGCATGCACAAACGGAACTAATTCAAAGCCAAAGTATAGTAAAACGAGAAACTAGTCTTCCTATTTATGTTCCTATTCGTGTTCAAAATATATAATTTGATTTAAATAAGTTGTTCCTCGATCATAAACTGATCAGATGAATGGACGGACATGAACCAATTGCTTCACCCCCGCTTTTCACTTCAGGTACCCGGGTTAACAAACGTAAAATAAATATAAATCAGCCTTAAAATTAAGTCTCCTGCTGCAGTGAAGTCGATTAAATGTGACCTCCCCCTTCTGTAATGTGTAAAGCCCAAACCATTCCTCTCCTATTAATCTCTTAAATCGTTTCCCTTTGTAATCTGTTTGTATTTATTTTATAATTTCTTCAACAGCTCAGTAAACCAGTGAATGAATGAATGAATAAATAAATACTTTTGTTTACCCTTTTACACTTTGGCGCCATTATTAACGGTGCGAGAAACAACAAAAGGCTTGTGATACAAGATATAACTCGCAATTCAGATAAAAAGACATAACTGGTGAAATTAAGCCCCATGATAACCAAATTGGATTCCTGTACTTTTTTTTTTTACGATCTTTATAAAAATAATGATTTTAAAGATCGTAAAAAAACGTTTAGCATCTTCTATTCTTATAGTAAGACTGAAGCAGTCTTATATTGTAATAAGACGATGTTGAGTCAATTTAGATTTTAGGAGATAGAGGCTTAGTTGATCACCATAGAACACAGCATCAATCAGCATCATACATAGCAATATCAGCGGCCTCTTCTTCACCCTGATACTGCACCCTCTTGCATGCCATGCCCACTTCCCAGAGGCTGCGCTTGACCGCTCCTATTACATACACCACCTAATGGGACTTGTCGAAGTACTGCACAGCAAAACTGAAGGTTCTTGGAAGTATTATGAAGGAAATTTGTGTTCTACAGTGTTCAAGTATACAATTCAATTTAAAATAAAGGTTTAAAGGCATATAAATGAATTAATTCCATGTTTTACCACCATTTTACCCAGTGTCTCTTACACATTACATTAGTTTGTGTCCTTTATTACGTCTTTATTTTAAACAGATGTGCAATTGATAATGTTAAACCAAATGGTTTTGTGGTATATCTCACAAAATGGATTGTTCAGTGATTTTTTTTTGTTTGTTTTGTTTTATTATTGACCAAAATATGTTGCAGGGTTCTGCGCTGGGACAAAAAAGATGATGTTTTGGGGTTACAAGGACAGTTTGACATTGTTTTGTGTGCAGACTGGTAAGACAATGCATTTTTTTCCACATTATTTTTGCATGCCACATGTGCTACAAAATGGTTACATGCATTGAAAAGTCGGGTCGTTTGCTGCTCGTCAAAATGACTAATGCAATTTCAAGTTGTACAAGGAAAGGCAGATGCAATAAAGACAATTGTATCTGTCCAGCACTATAATGCATGCATTCCTACATCAACACAGAACACTAGAACCCATGAATGCACTAACAACCTGACAGTAGGTTTGTTTTTCTTGCATAATGGGAAAGGGGAGGAAAGGTACACACATGGAAAGGGAGGAATTTTGAAAGGGTGATGGAAGGTCACACACATTTGCTGCCCATTGCAAATGCACTGGGCTTGACTTAGGTTCCCACATTGTAAGTTGTGTATGTTGTGGAAATGACATTATTGACTAAAAGTAATTGCTGTCGATACAAAATGGTTCCATCCATATAAATATTGCCAACATGTTTTTCCATTTTTGTTCCAATATTATAATGGTCGAGTTAACATTGCTTGGTTTATTAAAGTTTAAGATTTACTTGCGGGTGCTTTGTGTTGTAGCCTCTTTCTGGATGATTATCGAGCTTGTCTTGTCCAAACCATTGATGACCTATTAAAGCCATGTGTAAGTATATTGAAAAAATGGGTGATGAATGTTGTACAATGACAAACCTTACAAATTAGCATTTTAAACAGAAATGGGGGAGGGGGAATTCGACTTTATTCCTGTCTTACAGGCCATATTCCTACAACATGTGCAAAAATGACAAAACGTTTGACCCCAAGACCCCATACTCGTTCTACCCCTTCTCCAAACAACTCCCTTTCTTTTTCCTCCCCCTTTTTCCATATTACCTTCCCTCCTTACATTACGTGTTATTTAGGTAGACCTATAGCAAATTTTATGACCAGAAATAATATATATAGCCTTCCACCATTCTTAAATGAACAATAATAATAGTGATGTATTCAAGTCAAAATATCATTAAATGTGTAATGTTGCATTTTCTTTTTTTACTTCTAGGGCACTGCCCTTGTGTTTTCACCACGCCGAGGAAAAACCTTAGAGCTCTTCTGTGAGCTTGCACAGTGTTACAAGTTTTGCATCGAGAAGACACAAATATATGATGAAGAAGTCTGGGAAAAACATTGCAAGGTGCTTAACGTTTGCATTCGATAAGTAACCTTTTGCATTTGTTCCATGCATTTAGATTTAGTTATGGTTTAGATTGTGCGATTTATACTTATAAATTTGTTAAAATCTGACATGTATACGTATGCATCTTGGTATGGAAATATCAGTTATGACTACCATTTCACATTGCCAGATGCACTTGTTGATGTGATTATCAATATTGCAGTTGCAGGCAAATGGTGAGAAAATTTATGACGAGGATCTCCATTACCCTTACATGCTTACTTTGCGCAAGGCAACCAGTTGCAACATTGAAGAGACTGCACAGTAATTGTTGGATCTCATACCTACGGATTCAAGGGCTTGTACCAACAAGGGAATCGTATTGATCCTCATATTAATCCAGCCTTCTGGTGATATTAGCCATATGCACCATATTTTGTGCTCATAACTCTTTTTTGTGTATGTGTGTGTGTGTGTATTTGTGCACACTGTCCCTGTTTTGCTGCCATTTCTGCTTCGAAACCAGTGGTGTCTTTGCCATAATGGCTGCCATTATCTAGACACACAGCCAGCCTGTTGGGGTGAATGAAGAGCAAACCAAAGTATGACAACTGAGTCACAGTATGTAATGTCTCGCTGCCTAAAATATCCTTTTGGAGATGATTTGACCACCAAAGGGACATTCATGCCAAACACAATGTTTAATGTGCCAACATTACACCATGAAAAACATAAAATCAGAAAGGAAATAGTTAATCTTGGATGACAAAAGCAGATGTATAAAGCAGCACAAGAGATAACATACACAGCCAAAATAACACATGAAGTTAAACAAGGTAATTAATAATTTATTCAGTTATGGAATTTGATAATTTTTTCCTGCAGCATACTGATAGCAATATCTTAAACTCTTGCTGCTTGCATTACTTTTTGTAATAAATAAGAACACTTAAAATGCAGTCGCAAAGTATTGGTCATGTTCATTTGCCTTGTAACAGAATTGTCCAAATAAAATTTTGCAATTGCTGAAACTTAAACTTAATGTTTCATTTCACTTAAAAGAAATTAAAGCGCATGGCTCCAGCCTTTTCATCATTAGGGCTGGAAAAGTTTAAACCACGAGCTGAGGAATTATCGCCGTCAAAGTCAAAGTTGAAGGTGAAGTTGTCGTTCTGGTTGTCATTGCTGGGTGAAGCAGGTTGGAAAGGGAAGTTGAACGTCTTCTCAGGAGGTCCAGAAGCAAAGGTGGTTTTAGATCCTGTTGATAGGACAAGGATTTTACATTTTTCTGGTTGGGATTTGTGATAATAGGACATGGGCTGAGTTTAATGATCACAGGTGTTAGGAATTGGTTTACAAGCTCACAAAAATCTATTAAAATTGTGCTTTTTGTCCTTGTTTCCATATAGTGCGAGATAAATATTTCTTGAAAAAGTAAATGTCAAAATTTAATGAAAATCGCATCAAGTATATGATGGACAAAGTCAAGATATGCCACTGAAAGAAAGCTACGCTTTAACAATGGGAGGTTTCTAGTAGTTTCTTACATTCTGATGACATTTTAGCATTGAGCATTCATTAGGTTTGCTCAACTGTAAAACTCTGTGCCTTGGAAAAATATGCACAACCTCATCATTTGTTTGGTTAAAAAAACACTCTTGAAACACAATATTTTTATCACTTTTTCTTAGCTTTTACTTTACCTCTTTCTTTTTAAAGGACTGAGATTTAACTTTTAAATAAAAAGCACCATGTCGTTGATTGATTGATCTACACGATATATTTACATTACTACTATTACCCCCATAACTACTGTTGCTGCTGATTGTGAGGCCCAAAAGTTTGAGTGACAACCTCTTCAAGTGGTTTGTTTAGAAAGTAGATGGGAGGGTTTGCCAGGTAGTCCTTTCTGAGAGACAGGATAAGTGTGTGGGATTTGTCGGGGTTGAAAGATAGAATTAGGAGTTGGTCCAACACTTGGAATATATCAAGGTCCACAGAGAGGGAAGAGGCTGCTGTCTAAAGGATGAGAAATGATACAGTAGATGGTGTAATCATCAGCAAACAGATGGGCAGGATTTTCTTGGGAATCGGAAAGATCAGTGATGAAGATGAGGAACAAGACTGGGCCTAAGACACTGTGCTGGGGTACTCCAGCCTTGACAGGGAGAGGAAACGAGAGGTCTTAAGAGCTACACAATGAAATGGGAGTGAAGGAAGTTAGTAATACATGAGGAAGTGGCCTTGGATGCCATAAGCAAAGAGTTCGGAGATCAGGGTGGGGTGCGGGACTGAACCAAATGATCAAGATATGTTCAAAGAGAGATGGCCCTGATGTCATGTCTGAGATTGAGGGCGACCATCCATGGGTGGGAAAGTAGAAGCAGAATATCCAAGGTAAAATGTCCAGGCCTAAAACACAACTCATGAGCAAGCTAATAGGCCTGTAGATAAAAGTATCCATTTTTACACTGTTTGTTATACAGTGATGTTGGCTAACTTGATTGAGTGAACAGAGCAGCAAAGAGGATGAGTGAGAGAGCAGGTTTTTAGCACGCATGCAGTGATACCGTGTGGGCCTGTCATGGACTCGGAGATGAGGTTTGCCAGAAACCTCTCCACCTTGTCAAGTGGGAAAGAGAAAGTATCCAGGAGCAAACCCCCACCGATTGGGTGGGGTCCACGGAATCACATATGCAAGGGAGTATGGTAGGTGAAGGGAGTGAGGGGTGGAGTACACAAGATTTGGAAGCAAGCAAAGAATTGAGGCATTCGGCCTTCTCACAAGCATAATCAGCTGTGTTGCTTCTTTAAGTGACGGAAGGTAGGGAGGGGGAGCAAACATCAGAGACAGACTTCACAAAGCACCACCAGGTCTTTGAAGGAGCCAGGTTTGAGAGTTCAACCTTGAGGTTGACCAGATGTTTTTTGGCTTTCCTGGGAGTGGACACACGTTCTGGACTTTTTGGAATGATCTGAGGTTGCTTTTGGTTGTATTTGCCTTCCAGGAAGAGAAAGCAAGTTGTTAGAAAGCAACTCTCATACCACAGGATTCTCTGTGCCAGGGTGAAAGGATGGATATAACTGCCATCGAGATGGTATAAACCTGTACAAAAGGGAAAGCAAGCTTTTGTGGAAGGATTCCCAGACAGTATTCATATCAGCAGAGGTGGAAATGAAGGACCAGTCTTGATAGTCAGCTTGAGTAAACTGGCAGACTATGGCACTGATGCAGCTCTCTAACAATAGCCAGAGAGATGTTGACTCTCACAAGGACATAATCAGATAACCTATTGGAGAAGAAGAGGAACAGGAGACATTACTATTCGTCGCAAAAATCGTCATGACCAAGCCCAGAAGGGAGGATGTGCCATTGGGAGAAATCCAGGTTGGAAAGTTCACCGATTGGGTGGGGTCCACAGAATCACATAAATCATTTGCTGCGATGCCATATCTAGTTTTAAGATGTACCAACACCCAGCCAATTGTAATGGTGACAGTTGAAATCACCACATATGAGAGTGAAGACGAGATGGGACATACCCCATCTCATCTTCAGTTGTCCCACCCTTCCTCCCGCCCATGGTACACTGAAGCTTGTGGCAAGGCAGTTGTCCTGAAGAAACTTGCGTTCACCTCATGGAAGGCAATCTCAGTTCCTTCCAAAAAGCTCGGACCAAGTGTGTCTACCCTGAAGAGAGCCAAGAAACATCTTTCTAATCTCAAGTCTGAACTCTCAAATCTGTCTTCCTCCTCCAAATCCTGGTGGCATCTAGTCAAGTCTGTTTCTGGTGTATGTTCCCCCTCCATCCCCTCCCTTATCTCAAATGGCTACACATCTGACACTGCACGTGAAAAGGCTGAATGCCAACACTCTGTGTTTGCTTCTAAATCTTGTTTCCCAAACCCATCGCTTTCTCTACCCACCTTACCCAGTCACACCCAGGTGTTCCTAGACTGTGTGTCCTTTTCTCCTGACAAGGTGGAGAATTTGCTGTCAAACACTGACCGATTCTGCAACCAGTCCAGACAGCATCAGCTCATGTATCCTAAAAGCCTGCTCTGCTGCTTTTGCGCACCCTATCTCTGTTCTATTCAACCTCTCATTTGTTCAAGGTCATCTTCCTTCTACTTGGTAATCAGCTAACAATACTGCTCTGCACAAAAAGGTGCAAAAACGATCTTTACAACTATAGACCAATTAGCATTCTCCCAATCAGCAAGGTTATGGAATCCATCATTGCTTCTGATATTAAATCCTTCCTCTTTTCCAATGGCCTGATTTCCAATCATTAATTTCGATTCAGACCAGGTCACTCGACCCTTGACTTGCTGCTTCTGCTTTCCCAAAAATGGATGGAGGTCCTCAATGCCAGACATGAGATCAGAGCCATCTCCCTAGATATATAATGTGCTTTCAATACGGCCTGGCACCCACCCTGCTCACCAAACTCTCTTCCTCTGGTATCCAAGGCAATCTCCACTCTTGGCTCGCAGACTTCTTCTCCTGTCGCAGTCAATGTGTGGCCCTTAATGGAGTTCTCTCATCCCCTCTTCCTCTCCAGGCTGGAGTTCCTGAAGGCAGTGTTCTGTTCTCTGTTCTTTCTCTGATTTTCATCAATGATCTCTCCGACTCTGGAAAATCCTCTTTATCTCATTGCTGATGACTCCACACTCTGCCGTACTATCTGTCATCCCTCAGATTGATCGGCAAGCAGCAGCCTCTTCACTCTCTGCAGATCTGGATAAAATCACAAACTGGTTGAACATGTGGAACGTGTCTTTCAAGCCTGACAAATCTCACTCTCTCACTATGTCTCTCTGAAACGACTGTCTGGAAAAACCCCCAATCTATTTTCTCAACAATCCTCTTGAAGAAGTCCTTTCATTCAAACTTTTGGGCCTCACTATCTGCCATGATCTTTCCTGGGAAAGCCACATCTCCAAGCTGGTCTCCAAAGCCAGTGGCCGATTGAGCATCCTCCATTGTGCAAAGTCCTTCCTTGGCACACCTGAGCTCCTGACCACGTACAAAGCTTTCATCTGCAGCCTGATGGAGTACTGCTCTCCCCTCTAAGCTGGTGCTCCTGCCTCTCACCTTTCTCGGCTTCATGCTGTGGAAACCAAGGCATTTAAGATCATTGGTATCTCCCGTGGTGAGGCTAAATCTTTGGGTCTCTCACTCTCTCACCGCAGGTAGGTCAGTGGTCTTTCTGATTCTTCTGTCTCCTCTCCGGCCTAACCTCCCCCACCTCCTTGCTATGTCTGCTATCTCTCCTGCCTATATTTCCGCAGGGCGCTCTAGGTTCGCCAGCAACCCCCTTCTGGTTGAACTACCAAAATCAAGAATCACCACTCGCCTTCATTCTTTCATTCCTCTTTTTTCCCGCTTTTGGAACAAACTCTCACACACTCTTCAATCCCACTCTTCCATCCAGGTGTTCAAAATAGCTGTTCACCACCATCTCTTATCTTCCCCCATTGAAAACCATGATCTTTTCTACGCCCATTAATTCACCCGAAACCCACCTCCTTCATATTTCCTGCTTTCCTCCCTGAAAGTCCCAGTAGTGTCCATCTTGTTTACCCCGTGTATCCCGCCTCATCCCTCTCCCTTCCACAGATCTCCTCATGTGTCTATTCCCCACTCTTTTGTGCTTCCCTTTCCCGTCCCGTGTGTTAGCTCTTATACGAGCCTTGACATTGTGTATTAAAAAAAAAAGAGTTGGGATGGGTGAATATAATATGGTCCATGTTGGCAGAGAGGGAGATGTAAATAGTCATCAGTGTTTGGATGGGACAGCATACAAACAGGTGGTTTGTAGAACTTCTGGGTCAAAGTTCACCGAGTCCAAAGGATAATGAGCTTGTGTGTTACTTGGCTAAATTATGCAGTGCAAGGAAAGTGTTTGTTTCTGTTTCATTCCTAACTTATGCAAAGGCCTAAATTGAGCCCCTCAAGAATATGAATCCATTTTGGCCTTTTTAATTTTCAACTAGTCTTGTGCAAGATGGATTTTGCACTGCCATATAAAAAGTCGTGGGGCACTCCATTCTTCCAGTTGTAAAATGTATCCACAAGTGCATCTGATTTCAATCATTGTTATTATCTTCAACAGACTGTAAATTCAGAATAATACATGAACTCCTTATAGCTCTAACATGATGTTTGAGTATGTGTAAACACCACAATCAGGTTACATCCACTTATTTAAGAGGAACGTTAACGGGGTTCGAGTGAGGACTAATAATCGGCTCCGAGAGAGTATGCACAGCAATCACAATTATTTCTACTAACTTAGCAAATTACAAATCAAATTATTCTAAAGATCATGAAATGAAGAACTCCAGGTAACAGTGAACCAAATGAAAGGTCTGGATGACTTTCGGAAAATCACTTCAAGAAAGAAGAGAACCCTGTGACAGAATTTTAGATGGAGCAGAAGTGACTTATGTCTGATCAAACCTCCATGATGTAACAAAAGAGTTTGTAGAGTCAATAGGATGTCAGGCAAGCACCAGGACTTGTTTGTAAATCTTGATCACACAGAATACCATGGAAAAGCAGCCTTCCACAACGTATTCCTTAATGTATTCAATGCATAGTATCTCATGGTGAGTGCATTGAAAGGATATCCTGGAGTCTCAAAATGTGCACACAAGTTTTGTGGAGTGAAATCTCCAAGTAAATGATGTTCAAGTCTGATAGCAAATCCTGTGGATGTGTTGAAATACCAATTGTGGCCTTCACAACAACAGCCACAAAATCTGTAAGAACTAGAGGACACACCATGCAAGAAATAGCAAAGAATCCCACATCAAAATTGAATAAAAACATGCTCAAGCAGATGTAAGAGGAAGGGCCTAGCTATTATGAAGACAATGGGAGGTGGCTGAACAAAGAACATTGCCAATAAAATCCAAGTCCCAAGACTTTTGATGGTATAATGAACAAGTTCCCTCATGATCATTAATCACTGAATCAACTAGAATGGTACTCGGTAGAGCACATACCTCCACCAGGCTGAATAGTTTACATTTTGTATCCCACTGATAGGCCGGATCTGAATCCGGACCTTAACCAAAATCTAATCACCTTGTTCTCGTCACCTACTCAATTCATCCACCCAGTTTTGCCATCACTCGTCCACAACTTTTGAAATGTGCTATATTTTGTTTTTGGCCCGATCACTCATTGGTGAAGAATCACTTCACAAATTTAAAAATTCTTGTATCCGGATCTGGATCTTCACCAAAAGCGAAACAATTAGCCCTTGTCACACACCCGACCTGTCCATGAATTTCGTTCGAATCCGGCCATAGATTTTTGAGATATCGTGTTAGATATCATTTTTAGCCCCATCACTCAATGGTGAAGATCACTTTTAAAATTCTCGTATCCAGATTCAGATCTTCACCAAAATCAAATCAATTAGTCCCTGTCACACACCCAACCTGTCCACCAAGTTTCATCTGAATCCGTCTACAACCTTTTGAGAAATCCTACTCACAGATAAAACAAGCGTGAAAACATAATGTCCGTCTACCTTCGGTGGTGGAGGTAATGACACTCAGTCTGAGTATCGATTTGTTTTGTGTTGGGAATGAAAAACTGTTTGGTGTCTATTGTATTTTACATATGTGGACATTTCAACATTCTTCTGCAGCCGTTCTTTAGATTGATTGTCAAGTCGGATAGATTTGATAATAAATACTCATCATCAAGAAAAGCATTGCTCTTAGATTTGCAAAGTTTTACTACATTAAAAAAATGCCATTTACTTGCCTGTGAAATCTGCAAATACAACGGTGGTATCATTGAGAGGTAACACTTTCTCACATAACTTTACAAAGGATAAGGACTTTTGTGGAGTTTTTGAGTGAAAAAAAAGTTTGAACTTACCATCTTTAAATCCATGATCACCTTTTTCATCCATGGTTGAACAAAAGGGAGACTGAAGAAATAGATTTCAGTGGGTGAAACTTTTTTCACATTAAAGCATGTAAAAACTAGAACGGCACTCTTCGATGTCGACCCTCCGCACACATTACCACATCATTATGCATACTTGCCCCAAGTTTGATTTATATTCCTTCAGCTGTTCTCAAGTATCACATTTTTACCTGACATGACCTCTGACCTTTGACCTCTTGATGTTGAAATCTAATCAGTTCATCTTTACATCATTATATATACTTATACCAAGTTTGATCAAAACCCCATCACTGGTTCACAACTTAGCATAGTAACAGAATTTTTTACCGAACAGGACCTCTGACACCATAATCGAATCAGTTTATCTTTACATCATAATACATACTTGTACCGAGTTTGACTTGGATCCCTTCAGCTGTTCTTAAGTTATCACGGTAACGAAAACCCATCACGGAAGCACAGACAGACAACCCGAAAACATAATGCCTCCAGCGACTTTGTTTGCGGAGGCATAAAAATGTCACATTCGTTTAATTCAAGACAGTACGTTTGACGAGATTATTTTATACAAGCAAATACAACCCGTCGCTTCGCTGATGGGGATATTAAGGGTGGCGGGGAGGGGGAGAGAGGAGAGAAGATGGAGGGGAGGCAGAGGAGGGAGGGGAAACTAGGAGGGGTGGAGAAGGGGGGGCTAGGAAGAGGGGAAGAGGAAGGAGGGGAGATTGGGAGAGAGGGGAGTAGGGTTGGGAGGGAGAGGGGTGAGAGAGGGGAGGGGCAAAGGGATTCCGGCAGATGAGACGCCCAGTTTAATGTCCATCCGGGAAATAGCACACATATTGATGAATCGCCCTGCCTGTGAAACACCAGGATGACAGTTTATAGCTGGATCTGGATTTATAGCAGGCTAGACAGCTTCGAGTGAGGATGCGTACCTCTCGGTTTTCCTGCTGTGATGTGGCGATTCGTCACTTCATAACAACTGCAAACATGTTTTTTTACTCATTGTGATCACACAATTGATTTTGCCTTCCTACCTCCGGTAGAGAACCATGGTATCGCCATTGATTGAAGCTTGAAGAACGCGTGCCAAGTGGCTTCACCAAGCAATCCACAAAACGGTTGAAGAAATTTTTAAAAACGAAACATTGAATTTTTCTTAATATTGTGACGTCCACGGGACTTGAACAGTCCCGCCAACGTAGAATGAGCCGAAACGATGGAGGCGGTTTATTTATTTATAACCCAAGCATGGCGGTTCTAATCGCTCTACCGCAAACGGGACGAGGAAGGTGGCACGAGTCACTTTTCACTGAGTTGATGATGTTTATTTGTTTTTATTATGAACCAGAAATAACAAGACTCGGCAAGAAGAGGGATCCGGGGCGATTCGACGGGATGGTGTGGGATCGGGCGTGGGGAAAACACAGACAATTCCAATGAATATACAGATCTCAAACCCTCTAAGGCGCCAAGTACACACACACACACACACACACACACACACACACACACACACACACACACACACACACACACACACACACACACACACACACACACACACACACACACAAAAAACGTAGCTATTTCTGGTGGTCAGGCTGGACCGTGGTGTGGACGCAACTGTCCCTGGATCAGCGTCGGACGAGCTGGCCTTGCTCACAGCCGCCAGGGAACCAGTTCTGGCGCCAAATTGCGAGCAGGAGAGGGAGGCAGGTCCGCCCGCCGTTCGACCCCGTACTCAGCAGAGCAGAGTCAGCAGAACCCCAGAGCCAACCAAGGTGAGGCACGAGGCTCAGCAAGGCTCCAAGACACGATGAAGAACACAATCGAATCAGCACAACAACAAGTACGCCTCCCGCGCAACAGCCTCCACACCCAAAAAACACGATCTTTTTGTCCCGATCTTCTTCCTCTTCCTTTTCGACCCCGAACAAAACCTTTTTATCCTCCTGTCCTCGTCACTTCCAATCGAGCCGTTTATTGGCCCACCGCCGTCGCCTTCTGCCAATCGTGATCACGGGGCGGAGCCATCCGCTGCACTGTCCTGTGATGTCACGGCCAGCCTCCAGGGACTACTAAAAGGGGTTTACGCAGACAAACACCCTATCCCGTGTCCCTATCTAATTACGTGACAATTATCATTTCCCCCTTGAAGAAATGAACATTTACTAGACAACTTATCACCACTGAATTGCTACTTATTACATCGAGATCCTGGTAAACTCGAACAGCATGGCATACCTAATTAAACATCCTAATTACCCTTTGAATGCATACCCCCCCCTCAAACGTAACACTGCCCCCTCCTCTGGTACCGCAGCTCCTGCAAGGTATATCACAGGCGCTACCGTACCAGCCTTAACACTTACTGACTCACACCTAATTAACCTAACGAAATAAAGTAGGAGGGGCAATGGGCAGCGAGTCACAGCTAACTTACCTATCCTGCTTAATGTACTACCCCCTTATGGCCTTATCCTTGCCTAAACAATCATTCGTTTTTTTATTTATTTATTTATTTTATTTTATCACATGATAGCACTGAGCGAAGTTGCACTCCATCTTCTGGATCATCGCTCTTGCCCAACACTCTTCCAGTGATCTGGGGAGGGGAAACAAAAGGTTCCACAAAAACACAACACATACTCTACATTCCTACTCTAAGCCTTAACGACACTATTCACAGGATATTTACACTTGACCGCCTCCCCCAGTGGATGCTAATAGACCCAGCGTTACCTGGGGAGCTAATTTTCAAATTTGCTTGCCCCAAAATTATGCGGACATCATGCCCTTGCTGCACCTGTCAAGTTGTGCGGGATCGAGTGGGACTCGTACATCTTCACAACACTCACACCATGGTCATCATCACATTTCTAGGTCATGTTCCTCATTTTAATCATGCAGGCTGAATCCCGTCGTGGCCGTGGGGTGGGTTACCACAAGATGATTTGGCATCTCAGGTGCAACCATGCCCACAGGTGAGCTTTAGTCCAACCCGGACGTTTCTCCGCCCCGCTCCCTTTGATTCCCTCCCCCCTGGTAGCCATCAGCTCTAATCCCGTACAACACTCTGGAAGGGGTCTCACTGGCTCCTCTGGCCTTCCTGGGTCGCCAAGGTCCTACCCGCCTTGGTCGCCCAACCAGACTCTCTCCCAGTTGCCTCCAGACACTGTCACCATTAGCCACCAGGTGGTGAATCTCCTTGAAGGGGGTCGCAATTCACGCTCACCGTGAGCTTCAGCAATCCCTGTGGACAAGCACATCATCCCCACCCACAAAACCCACATGACTCCCCCACCCCATCGGCCTTACATGTGACACCTGCATTTCTAACACTTCACCGACCATGACCTTCCCTGTTACCACACCATGTCCAATAAAAAATCAATGTGTGCACCATACATTTCACTTCTTAACTTAAAACAACTCACACAGCACTCCTCACCCGATCCACGCACCAGCCATTGGACAGCCACTTGTGCCCGCTTTGTTACCAATTACCCACTGTCCCGATTATCACTCTAAAACCCAGCAGAACTTACAAACCCATGTCAATTTTCCCACAATTCATTTTTTTCCACCAAAGGAGGGCACTTCGCCACAATCTCAGCAGCCGAGCATGGCCGTATATGCTCAGCCCAATCTAGTCTCCCCGACCCCCGACAGTGATCTCCGGACCCGACCTATGAACGGGCATCTCGGATAGACCTGGCTGTTCAGCAGGAGGATTCACCCTCTCCGAGTCTAAAAGTCGATTGGAGGGTCCCTCCATCGCCGGGTACCGGCAATATCGTTGCACGTGTCCTCTTCGCCCGCACCGGAAACAACTCTCCATAAAAGGCCCCCGTGAGTATCGGTGAAATGTCTCTTCCGGTTCGGGACCCCCTCGGCCATAATTGAATTGCTCTATTGGCTGGGCTGGACCCCGCCGCTTTGGCGCACTAACTACCGGATTACCCTTTATCAAACTTGACAGTTTCTGGCAAATTTCCTGAAACATTTGGGTAATGCCAATTTCTCCCAGCCCCCCTCCCTGATCCTGGATCTCCGCCTGTCGGATCGTCACCGATGGCCTCTCAGGCACCCGACCCGGCCGACTCCACGAGGCCAGCCTGGTCGCGCACTCGGCCGCTCGGTGCACAGTGGGTGGATCCTGTAGCTCCACTAGCACTCGGACCTCAGGGTCAGGAAGAGCAGCTAAAAATTTCTCTAGTGCCAGTCTATCCCATGTCTCCACTGTAAGGTCCCGATACGCGATCCTGACTGATTGGTAAATGTCCTGTGCCAGCTCCTGCACTGTCTCACCCGGCTTTAATCTGCGGTGCTGGAGCTGGGCCCGCACCAGATCACAGTTTGCCGCGAACCCAAACCGACGGCTCAACGCCTCGCAAATGTGGGAGCTGGTCAACATCCCCTCCGCGATCACGTTTAACACATCTGCGGCTGGTCCCCGCAACGTTGCCACCAAATTCCCTGTACGTTCCTGCTCATTCCACCCGTTTAGTCGGGAAATGCACTCAAATTGTGTCAGAAAAGCTTCAACGCTCCCTGACCCGTCGAAATTTACCAGGGGGATCACTTTTACGGTGGCCCGCTTCTCAGTTTCTCCCTTGTCCGAATCCAGCCCAGGGATCAAACACCCTTGTGGCTGCGTATCCAATTTCGGAGCCCACTGTGGCCAAAGATGTTTTGTGGTGAGGGTCTCATGGGTCAATTTTGCCTCCTGTTCCAAACGTTGAATGGACCGATTCACCTCTTCCCGTAGGATCTTCTGGGCCCGCACAACCTCCTCCAAGGCTCCGTCGCGAGTTTGTAGCTGCTCCTCAACCAACCCGGACACTCTACTTACAAAAGACGGCTCTACCAGGCCTTTATCCAAGACTTCATCTTGGCTCATAATTTTATCTTGTTCGTCCAAACGAGCCTCCAATCCTTTTACCTCCTCCGCCAAATTCATCCCTTGCTTCCTCAGCTCTCCCCACTCTTCAACCTGCAGCTGCATACGAGCATCCACACAGGCACGATGACGTTCCAGGCTTTCATCTACTTTATCAACCCGAATGTTCGTTGCATCAATTTTATCTACCAATTTTTTTCGTATATTTTCCCCCTCCAATGTAATTTCTACCTTTGTTTCCTCCAATCTATCCTCGAATTTACTTTGTATTTCTCCCAATTTAACATCCACACACTCCTGCATCTCAGTTTTCATTTTCTCCATCTTTTCCCCCAATTCATCCCTCATTAAATCAATCCGTGCACCCAACTGTTCCCCCATTACCCCCAATCGATCCGCCATCTCTGCCCCCTGTGCCGTCATGTCTGCCCTCTGTGTCACGAATTGATTTTCCATTTGTGCCGTCATTTCTGCCATTTGTGCCCCCTGTGCCGTCATTTTTGCCCCCTGTGCTGTAATTGCACTCATTAAACGTTCCAACATTGTCCAGATTGTCATCGTGCCGGTTTCCGGCGCTGCCGGCTCCGTTACGGGCGATGAAGCATGGTCCACGCTCGGAATGGGGGAGGTTCCAACCCTACCCCCGTCTCTCCCTTCTTCCCCCGACTCGCTGCCAGACACGTGGCCTTCCTCCTCAAACATCTGCACATCCGCCATGGTGCAGAAGTCCCGTTTGCCGCCAATTAATTTAAATTTGAAAAATCCCGCCAAAATTTTCCCGCGCTCGCGCGCTTTTCTGTAGTAATTTTTTATTCCAATTCGTGGCGAGATTTTAATCTTGGTATATTCTCCCGATACCAAATATAATTTAGAGGGGTTCGAACATCCAACACCCTGACACCAATGTGACGTCCACCGGACTTGAACAGTCCCGCCAACATAGAATGAGCCGAAACGATGGAGGCGGTTTATTTATTTATAACCCAAGCATGGCGGTTCTAATCGCTCTACCGCAAACGGGACGAGGAAGGTGGCACGAGTCACTTTTCACTGAGTTGATGATGTTTATTTGTTTTTATTATTAACCAGAAATAACAAGACTCGGCAAGAAGAGGGATCCGGGGCGATTCGACGGGATGGTGTGGGATCGGGCATGGGGAAAACACAGACAATTCCAATGAATATACAGATCTCAAACCCTCGAAGGCGCCAAGTACACACACACACACACACACACACACACACACACACACACACACACACACACACACACACACACACACACACACACACACACACACACACACACACACACACACACACACACACACACAAAACGTAGCTATTTCTGGTGGTCAGGCTGGACCGTGGTGTGGACGCAACTGTCCCTGGATCAGCGTCGGACGAGCTGGCCTTGCTCTCGTCAGGGGGGGCAGGAGAAACCGTGGTGCTGTCGACCTCCTGGTCCTGGCCCAAGTCCGCTCACAGCCGCCAGGGAACCAGTTCTGGCGCCAAATTGAGAGCAGGAGAGGGAGGCAGGTCCGCCCGCCGTTCGACCCCGTACTCCGAGTCAGCAGAACCCCAGAGCCAACCAAGGCGAGGCTCAGCAAGGCTCCAAGACACGATGAAGAACACGATCAAATCAGCACAACAACAAGTACGCTTCCCGCGCAACAGCCTCCACACCAAAAAAACACGATCTTTTTGTCCCGATCTTCTTCCTCTTCCTTTTCGACCCCGAACAGAACCTTTTTATCCTCCTGTCCTCGTCACTTCCAATCGAGCCGTTTATTGGCCCACCGCCATCGCCTTCTGCCAATCGTGATCACGGGGCGGAGCCATCCACTGCACTGTCCTGTGACGTCACGTCCAGCCTCCAGGGACTACTAAAAGGGGTTTACGCAGACACACTTACCCTATCCCGTGTCCCTATCTAATTACGTGACAATTATCATTTCCCCCTTGAAGAAATGAACATTTACTAGACAACTTATCACCACTGAATTGCTACTTATTACATCGAGATCCTGGTAAACTCGAACAGCATGGCATACCTAATTAAACATCCTAATTACCCTTTGAATGCATACCCCCCCCCCCCTCAAACGTAACAATATTTATCTATGCTGAAGTGATGGGCCATATAATGGAAGAATGCACAAAAAGGGGAAACGTCATGGAAAATAAAATTCAACATTTTCAGTGAGCCAGCCACCATCTGTTGCACTGCAGAACAACACGTGGCAAACGTACACGAGTGGCCCCTGAACTTTGTTCAAGTCGATCGATTTAATTATCATATTCAGTGATGGTGTGAATGTTGTAGGGCACTCGCCAAGTGGCTTTGGCACTCCAACGTTGGTTGATAACAAACAGCTCACTTGGCATGCGGTTTGTAATCACCAAACTGTCATATTAAACATACACCTCCTGGAGATGCCCAAAATGTCAAATAAGTCTGAATTGGACAAAGGAACACTTCTTTTAGGAGACGGAACTGCTGCTAAGTTCGATTCTGGAGCTTCATTTTTGTAATTCAGCTTAGTTTGAGACATTCTCGAGGTTATTACATGTACAGAAATGAAATAAAGCCACTAACGCTGGTGTCTCCAGGCATTTATAAGTATTGCAATGTACCCAGCGATTCATAGCTCTGATGAATTGGCATTCAATAATATGAGTGAGGAAAGTGAAAACAACTTTATCATTAAATAATTGCGGCCTGTTCCAAGTTGAGGTGTGGTTGAGCAGGCTGAAAAACACGACGGCTTCAAACCCTAGTAAGGTAACCCAGGATATTCCTTAAGACCCCAGAGAGCGAGGTGGCCGAGGAGCTCCTGATAAAGACTATAATTAAAGAAGGCCAATAATTATCTTCAAAATGGGTGTTTTAATTAACTCAAACCCCAAATTTTCACTCATGTACTTCCTTAGAGTTCCCCTAGTCTGCATGCAAAGTTTCAGGTTGCTCGGTTTCATGGTTTTGGAGTTATGGAGGACACACACACTTATTAGTTTAGATTAAAACAGCTGATAAATACAGTACTGAGAAAATTTGCCTTACCACATTTCCAAAGAGAGGTCGGAGGAATGGAGACTTTTGTAACTGTTGATCTTCTTTTCTGTCCTGATTGATTCAAGATTACATAAGTTACACACAATGCACAACAAACATTGGTGTGTGTGTGTGTGTGTGTGTGTGTGTGTGTGTGTGTGTGTGTGTGTGTGTGTGTGTGTGTGTGTGTGTGTGTGTGTGTGTGTGTGTGTGATATTAAACTATGCGGGATAAGGACAATTTATAACGGTCTATAAAATAACCCAAACACAGGCGACGTTCAAGTCGGAATAAAAATGGACACTTGTGTTTCTTGACAATGCCCACAAGGTGAAAGGAGAAACTTGCACATTTACCATCTGCAGAGCAAGTTCATTAAGAGGGCTTACTGTATTTTTACATTAATTGCAAGGACATAAGTAAACAAAGATCAATACTTGAGATTTGACCCGAGCAGAATGAGGCACTAAGGACAGCACAAGTCAAATGAACCCATTTTTCTCCTAGGTTCTCAGTCTCAACACCTGGACTGTGACATTTGAGGTCATTTATTTCTTAAGTATGCATATATGGTTGAATGTCCCACCCCCAACCATGTTGCACAAACCTGAACCACTCCTTCCCCACCCCCCAACAAACAGTTTAATACTGTTCACCGTTTGGTGACCACAGTTTAATACTGGTAGGTTTATGAGGAAGGAAGCAACAGTTAGGTTAAGGCTGGAGACTGTGCATATTCATGCAGCTGTTCTTCCCTGTATTAAGAGTGTGTGTGTGTGTGTGTGTGTGTTTCAGAAAACCACTGAAGGACATAGGACTGACAGGATGGCCTGAAGGTATGCACACTCATCTTGAAGCTGTCTATCCTGGGTTCGAATCCTGACCCCACTTTAAGCTTTCATCCGCACGTTTCACAGGTAAAGTGATTCATCAATGTGTGTGCCCGTCCCTCGGATGAACGTTAAACGGGAATCCTGTCTGCCAGCATTCGTTGGTAGACGTTAAAGATCCCACGCTGTCCTTTGCAAAGAGTCGGTGAGCCATCACCGGCACCAAGAATAAATTCCAAATTCCTGCCCGAACGACTGCTGGGAGAGGTATGGCAAATCGCTCAGCATTACCCCAGGCCTAGAATCTGTTTCGGCAGAAATCTTTGCAACAGAGTATGGTACATTGGATCGGAATCCCTTGTTAACTGCAGCCACATACGCTGGCATGCAGGCCATAGTAACGGTCAAGGGAGGCCTCATCCATGTCATATCAGGGGGCTCGAGAGCTGGATACTGATTGACTCGGTGAGGCCATGTGCCACTGTTGAGTGGATGGTTACATGGGGTTTGGCCAGCCAACAAGTGTGAATTATTGAAAGCGCCCAATGGGACATGTACATGATCATCGGAGTGCCACTGAATGGAGAGTGTGACAACATATATGATTGGCCATCAATATGTAATCTTTGAACTCTGGTTTTGAAGGGGAGCGAAGACTTTGAGCCCAGGGTCTGACCAGGACAGACACAGTAGGATGCACTCCAGGAGCAGCAGCGCTGAAGCAGAGGAACACCCCAGGTTGTGCTCTACGCAACCCCATGTCGCGACCCACCTCACAGTCATGATGTGCGGGGGAAGAACTAACCTGCAAGTCTGACGCAGCGCTAGCCCACATTGCTCTGGGTTAAGAGAAGGCCTTACTCCATCCACCTCTTTTCTATTCCCTTTGCGTTATCTTGTTCTTCTCCTGTGTGTATGTTGATAGGTGTAGATTAAGATAGGAAAGACCTGTCGTTTTGAATAAGTGCATTTGATTCTACCAATCGGGATTTACTGTTTTCTGTACTGTGTTCCTGCCCCAATTTGATTATTTATTAAACCCGAATCTTCCTTTTATTCTTTGTGGTTATTTGGGTGTGACTATACCTCCAGCATGATGAAATTCAATGGAGTAACTTTTACACACCTTTCTTGGCATGTAAATCAAATTAATAATGGTAACTCTGAGCTCAATTTAGCCTGCTCAAGCTAGATTCGCATTTGTGCTTCGGCATCTTGCAGAGAGGAAGCTCCAGAGTGGCCGGGTTCAAGTCCTTCGGGGATTGAACCGCGGTCGTGTTACAATATGATTAACAATAGTTTAATATGATCAATATTTTACTCATCAACATGATGCCATTCACTTAAGTGATACCAACTCTCACAAATGTATACATAACTGGCATGGCACTCAGAAAAGCAAGTTTCTCTGCCAGGCTGAACAGTTTACATTTTGTACCCCACCGATAGGCCAGATCTGGATCTGCATATACAAAATCTAATCGGCTTGGTCTCGTCACCTAGTCAACTCATGTTTTGTCCGAATCCATGCACAAATTTTTGAAATATCATGCTATACAGTATATATTGTTTTTGGCCCGATCTCTCAATGGTAAAGAATCACTTTTAAAAAATGATAGTAACTAAACTGGATCTTCACCAAAATGCATCATTTTGTCCTCGTCACATACCCAACATGTCCACCAAATTTCGTCCGAATCAGTCCACAACTTTTTGAGATATGTTGTTCAGACAAACAGACAGGGGTAAAAACAACCTCTGCCTGCCTTTGGTGGCAGAAGTAACAAATAGCTGCCCCCTTACAGAGCCACATATGAGACCAAAATCTTCAGCTCACTGGTATGTGAGACTTTTCATTGGCTTTAACATGAGACAACATGGCACACCACAACAGTAGATATTCCATTTGATTTCAATCAGATGCACGATTTCCATACTCCCACAAAGAATCAATTGTTATAAACTGCAGTATTGTCTTCTTTATTTGTGCTTCAGTTATACTTGCCTGATCATTGCTGGTGAAAGAAAACATGGGTCGACTGCTAAAGGTGAATTCAGGGGATTTAGATAAGGGTGAACCATCAACAACATCTGACTGAAATTCTGTATTGTTGGTTTTCATTGTCTCAGCTGGTTTTACAGGTTGATCGTCACTTCTTTTGAGCCTGTCAGGATATGGAGAAAGGGGAAAAAACGATGATGGTGGGGGGAAAAAGGGATGAGAGTTATTCTGGCTGCACACATTGGTAAACATTAAATATGTTCCCTCTGTGATCAGTCAATTTTTTACGAATGGGTATGTATGGTGTGTTGGCCATCCATAATTACTAGTCAGGACGGCAATTCAACTCAAGATGGATATTTAACGAGTTATAATAACTAGTAAAAAAAAGCTCATCAAAATGACGGGTTGGAATTATTTTATTTGAAATATTCAAGGAGACTGGAAGATATGATGTTTTGTAGCAAGAAAAAGCATATTTTAAAACACTACATGTACAAATGTGATATCCAGTCTTGTGAGGGTGCCAAAGTCTGAAGCCTCGGCCGAGTGTCACATGTGCTTATATTCGTCTTTATTTATTAGACATCCTACGGATGTAAATGAACACTCGTTTTACTCTCCGCGTGTTGCACATCACGTGCAGTGAATTTCACCTCCCTACACCTTGTATTTATTGTTATTTTTCAAAACGTGTCTGAACACCGCCCTTGAGGCTCGGTTTGCAAGTCACCATTTGTTGTGGAAGTACAGCGAATACATATGTTAATGAGGGGCTGATGATGCGTTGGTTTGGTGTATGTATAATAAAGTAGTTCCATCATGGCTACTCACTGAACATGCGTGTCTGAATCATTCCCAGCATTTGGCTACTAATGCCTGGTGTTGGCTTCATGGTTAGGGTGGTGGGCTTGGGATGCAAAGATCCTGAGTTCAAATCCCACTTGGCTGTTGAATTAATACCAGGTGGGGTTGACTGCCTGTCATCCTTCTGAGGTCAGCAAAATGAGTATCAGCTTGCTGGTATACTGTGTTGGAGTGGCGACCCGTCCAGAATTGTGACCAATAGCCAAGGAGATTGCTTAGGCAGCACCAACGCTCTGCAGAGTATGGTCCCAATGGATTGATGGATTTGGCTACTGTTACACCATTTACAATTCCAATAGAAGAGACGCAGTTATTCTTTCATGAAAAATGTTTTCTTAGTATTTGTATCCTGAAAAATAGACCGTGGTGTGCACAGTCGTGTTAAAAGATTGGTCTTTAAAACTCTATTCAAATCATCCTTATAAAGTGGAACAGACAAATACACGCTGTGTTTTATACACATAGATATTAGTTCCCCAAGAAGGAACTTCATTGCAAGAGGAGGCCTGTCAGGCCCATCAAGCCTGTACAACGGTTGCCAACCTATGGTTGTTTGTCAATGCTCTATCCTTTTTAGGTCATCTCTGACGAGATGACCTAGTAAAACCAGTCTCTATCTCCGTACGTACGTCCCCATTTTTTTCTTCTGATTTTCTTGATATTTGGTATGTGGGTAGATGTCGATGAGGGATGCACGATGGGATGACCTTTGACCCAATTGAAGGTCAAGGTCAACGTCAAGGTCACTCCAAAGTTGCAAAATCGTCCATTTTCAAAATCTATCTCCTCCGCTGTTTATGATCCAATCTTCGAAATTCCTTCGGATTCTGATAATATGGAACATCTAAATTTGGTCAGGCCGGTTTTTTGAGATTGGTCCTGGTTATCGAGTCACGTATCTTCAAAGTTGGAAAAATCGTCGATGTGATACAGTCAAAAAAAATAAAATAATTTGCCCGATCTTGATGAAACTTGGTATGTAGGTAGGGGTCGATGAGTTATGCACGACAGTATGACTTTTGACACGATTGAAGGTCAAGGTCAAGGTCAAGGTCAAGACCACTCCAAAGTTGCGAAATCGTCCATTTTCAAAATCTATCTCCTCCGCCGTTGGTGATCCGATGTTCGAAATTTTTTCGGATTCTGATAATATGGAGCAATATCTAAATTTGGTCGGGCCAGTTTTTTTTAATTCTTCCTGGTTATCGAGTCACGTGTCTTCAAATTTGGAAAAATCGTCGATGTAATATGGTCAAAAAAATTTCGCCCTATCTTGATCAAAGCTCAGGTTAGATCTGTGACCTGCTACAGGTACCATGGAAACCTGTACTAACCTGTTCCATGGTCGGGTTGTCGGCGACTAAACCGTCTCCCCCACCAGGTTTTTTGGTGAGGAGGGTGTTTGGATATGGACACTTAGCCAGATTATAAACAAAACCTGTCAAAGTGCGGAGGAGCTCCTTGTGAGCCAACGGCGATCCATATCGAGTGCCCAACTGTGTCTGCGGACGTCCTCCTGCAGTTGGGTTACTTTTTTTATTAGGAGGTTGGTGGCAGGATTTGCACTCCGGCCACCGTAAAACCCTTCATTCCGCAACACACAAAAACGCAAAAAAATCTGAAAACCCACTCCGTGGGAGTACCTCCTGTGCAGCTTCCCTTCGCAGGACAGCTCACCGGATGACGAGATTGGGGCAAAGCCTTTGGGACCCCCAATCTTTGATGACAGGAGGGAAACCACAGGGTAACATTCCTGGGTCAGATTGCGGGAGAGTGTGTCGGAATGGTGCTGAGGTGTCGTCCACCAGACCTCGGTATCCTTGGGTTAACCTGAGGCGGTCCCTTCAGGTAGGTGTCTGGAATGTCCTATCCCTAAGAAAGGATGATCACCTGAGCTCAAGCGTTTGAACATCGGTATTGCAGCACTCTCTGAGGCTCGGAGACCGGATTGCAGCGAGATAATGGTGGGTGGTTACACCGACTATTGGTCTGATCGCTCTGATGGTTACCATACCAAAGGAGTTGCTGTAGCTGTGTCCAATAAGCTGATCCCAATGATAATTGAGGTAACACTGGTCAACGAGCATATTATGAGACTAAGGATTTGTCACTCCTTAGGTCATTTCCCTGGTCTCTGTCTATGCTCCGACTGAGGCGAGTGATCTCACCGTGAAGGATGCATTCTACGCCACGCTTGAGTCTGTGGTTGATCAGTGCCCCAGACGAGATACACTTCTAGTCTTGGGGGATTTCAATGCATCGACTGGAACTGATAGGGATGGTTATGAGACATGTGTTGGTCCCCATGGGTCAGGAACTATGAACCAGAATAGCACTAAGTTCCTTGACTTTGCAAGAAGTCATGGACTTAGGGTGGCTGGTTCATGGTTTCAGCGCCCACAGGCTCATTGCTGGACTTGGTATTCTAACGCTGGCGGTGTGGCAAAGGAGATTGACCATGTTCTCGTTGATGGTCGCTGGAGGATGATCCAGAACTGCAGGGTCTACCGGAGTGCTCAGTTCCTCAATACTGACCACCGGCTTGTTGTAGCAACTCTAAAGCTGCACCTTAAATCCGGGAGAGTGGTACCATCCCAGCCTAGGCTGGATGTTGGCAAGCTCAGGGATGAGAGAGTAGCTGAGGGGTTTGCGAACAGGTTGAATGGACATTTGGGAGGTCTGGGTGCTTTGGGGGGTCCTGAAGAGTTGTGGAGTGCTTTCAAGACCACCGTCCTTGATGTTGCCGGTGGATGTCTTGGAACTCACCACAGGGCAAAGAAGAATTTTGTCTCTCAAGGGACACTGGATACCATTGACCAGAGTTACAGGGACAGGCTGAATGGCAGAGCTGAGCTGTTCAGGGAGCTGAGGCGTAAAACTGTACGTGCACTAAGGGTGGACAAGGAGGCCTAAGTGCGAGGAATCTGTGAGGGGGTAGAACATCACCTGTGGACAGGTGATTCTCGTCCCGCTTACAGGGGAATTTGCGCATTGCGTTCATCCAAGCCCATCCCTTGGAGCACTGCAGTTAGAGCAGAGAGTGGTAGGCTCTTGACAGAGGAGTCTGAAGTGAAGGCCCGCTGGGCTGGTTACTTTGAGCGGTTGTACCAGGCTGATCCACAAGCTGTCGAGTTGGACGTCAAGGGTGTTACAATCCCTGTTGCTGACCCTCCAATCAACTGTGGTCCACCTTCGCTTGTGGAAACACGGGCTGCGGTGAACCGGTTGAAACGGGGTAAAGCTCCAGGGATCTGTGGCATCCATGCTGAACTTCTCAAGGCTAGTGGAAATGCTGCACTCGTGTTGTTGCATGCAGTTTTGTGCTCTGCCTGGAACACAGGCATCATCCCAACTGATTGGAAGAGGGGCCTTGTTGTTCCTCTCTGGAAAGGGAAGGGTGATCGCCAAGACTGCAACAACTACTGAGGGGTGACGCTGCTCTCAGTGCTGGGCAAGGTCTTTGATCGGATAATTCTTGATAGAGTTCGCCACCATCTGCTTGAGCACCAGCGTCCAGAGCAGTCAGGCTTTATACCAAAGACGTCAATAATTGACCGTATCCTTGCTCTTCCGGTCCTCACCGAATGCAGACGAGAGTTTCGGCAAGGGCTGCATGCAGCTTATTTGATCTCTGCAAAGCGTTCGATTCAGTGAATCGGGATGCCCTCTGGAGGATTCTTGGTCTTTGTGGGGTGCCAGCAAAACTGATCGATCTGATGTCTGAACTCTACTCTGGTACTGAGAGTGCTGTGAAATGTGGTGGTACCATCTATGACTTATTTCCAGTTGTTACTGGAGTTCGTCAGGGGTGTGTACTGGCCCCCACACTTTTCAGCGCTTGTATGGACTGGATTCTAGGGAGGATGTCGGAGAGATCAAGCTGCGGTGCATCGTTTGGGAATGTCAAGATCTCGGACCTTGATTTCGCAGATGATGCAGTCATCTTTGCGGAGATTTAGATATCCTTTTGGAGGCCCTCGAGGTGCTGAATGAAGAGTCTGAGCCGCTGGGATTACGGGTTTCCTGGGTCAAAACTAAGATCCAGGCTTTCAATGATATCTTGGATATCGCTGTCCTGTCTGCGCCTGTTTGTGGTGAGGATGTTGAGGTCGTGGAGATATTCACTTACCTTGGCAGTGATATTCATGACTCTGCTGGCTATGAGTCAGAGGTCAATAGATGTCTGGGTCGGGCCTGGGAAGTCATGGATTCACTGGATCATGGGGTGTGGCGCTGCCGGTATCTGTGCGGGAGGACGAAAGTCCGAGTCTTCAGGTCCTTGGTGCATCCAGTCTTATGGATGTGAGACTTGGACTCTGACCAAGGATCTGAGATGGAGACTTAATTCCTTTGGTACCAGGTCTCTTCGAAGAATCCTTGGCTATTGCTGGTCGGATTTTTTGTCCAACGAGCGGTTGCTGAGAGAGACTCAGATGAGATTTGTTTCCTGCATAATCCGTGAGCGTCAGTTGCGGCTGTATGGACACGTAGCTCGTTTTCCTGACGCCGATCTTGCTCACCAGATTCTCTCAGCGAGGGAGTCTCGGGAGTGGAGGAGGCCAATGGGCCGACCACGTGCCTCGTGGTTGCAGCAGGTTGACCGGCATCTCAAGGAGATGGGGATGGGCCTGGCATCTGCCTGGGGGATGGCCAGGTGGAGGCCCCTGGAGTACCAGTGGAAAGTGGACGTAGCGACGCGCTGTTCTGGCACATGCTCCCATACCTGACCTGACCTGACCTTGGTGAAACTTGGTATGAAGGTAGGGGTCGACGAGTGATGCACGACGGTATGACTTTAGACACGATTGAAGGTCAACGTCAAGGTCACTCCAAAGTTGAAAAATCAGCTAATTTCAACATTATCTCCGCCATTTATTATCCGATCTCGGCGGAATTTCCAACCGATTATGATAGTAGGGTACAATATCTGAATCTGGTCGGGTTGTATTTTTCGAATTTGTAATTTGATTTCTGAGGTTTTCTATCCTTTTTACTCCCGGGCTTTCGTCTGTACGTTGAACCAAAAGACAAGCCGATCAGAGATCCACATCTACAGAGCTTCAGAGATGACCGTCACCCCCAACTGGGGGTAATTTTTAAATGCTGAGCATCAAAAGCAAGGAAGCTGCACATGTTATTTAAAAAGTATGATTGGGGCAAGGTTTGAACTGTCAACCTCTCACTGAAAGCATACACTCGAACCATTACGTCACCAAGTTTAGTTGTTTGATAACCATGAAACACTCCAGAGTAATGTGATGGTGCCCCGACAACAGAGTAGTATGGAACTTAATAATTACAAGCTTTATGTCATTTCATGACTCATTGGCCAGACCCATCATTCAAAGTACACATGCAGTGGATGAAAGGAACTCGAGCATGTTCAATGAAGGTGGGGAGGTCAACTCCCAAAAGGGCATTTCATGATCATAGCAGAGGATGAACCATATGTAGATTAATGTTTTCATTTACCAATCTCTGTCCAAGGACAGATATTTTCCAGTTAAATACTATTATCTGGTTAACAATACTTGTAAAATGACAATAGCATACCAGTGTGAGTAATCTGAATATGGGAAACCAGAAAAACGAGGGCGAGGCACCATAATGGCTGGAGATGCTTTCGCTGGAGCAGCATGGACCACTTTGGCTGGAGTGGCTTCATTTGTCTTGGTCATTTCCTTCAGGAGAAAATTGGCATACTTTTATGGCAAGTATGCAAACACAAACATATCAAAACGTGCAAACAAAAGCAGCAGAACATTACGAGTAACATGTTTACTTCTAAGGTCTTAAGTCCTTGGTTCGATCCCTGGTGGAATCAAACTTGACGAAAATCGCCATTGTGGCATATTCGGGGTGTCACGTTGTAAAGCAGATCATCCTTCAAAGGGGATGTTAACCAGCTGTCCCATCTGCAATCCTGAGGATACAAAATATGCTATTGAATGTTTCACAGGATTAGTTATTGGGTTGGGACAATGGTTTAGAAATACTTCTAAAAATCAATAAATAAATCATTTCATTACATATTGCACCTTGTATTTAGAAGGAAAATCTCAATGCGCTTTAATACAGAAGGAAGAGGTAAGAAAAGGAAGTATTAAAAATAATGCCTCCGGTGACTTTGTCAGTGGAGGCATGACAGGTGTTAAACAAGCAACCGGAAAAAGATGCGATTATAAGAGAGATATAAAAAAAAATTAATATAAAATGGGACATGTACTGTGCAAATGAAGTACATACAGGTGGTGGACAAAAAAAAAATAGAAACACCTGGGTAAGTGAGGGACACCAAGCAACGGCTTCCACACAGGTGTGGCCCATGTGTATTAAGCAAATTACATCGCAGTATGCATAGTCATGTATAAAAATGCTGCACAGGTCTGGTTGCCTATCATTATAGCTGGCTTGGCTGCAAGAGGAGATCCACCGCCCCCCCCCCAAAGCCCCCATCCATAGAGCATGTGTGGTCACACAATGGTTTGATGAGCATGACAATGATGTTATCCATATGTCATGGCCTTCTCAGTCACGAGATCTGAACCCAATTGAGCATTTATGGGATATTCTGGAATGATGCCTTCTTCTTCTTGCATATGGCAGCTTGGCTGCCAGGGAGCGATCATTTTGTTTGGGCACGACTATGCTGCTGATGCTGTGTGTCTATATCAGTACTATGGTACTCATTTCACCGACCTTAGAAGGATGACAGACTGAGTCAACCCCACCTGGTGTTAATTCAGCAGCCAACATGGCTCAAACTTAGGACCCTAAGATCCCAAGCCAGCCACCCTAACCACAAAACCAACACCGGGCTTGGAATGATGCCTGAGATAGCGTTTTCCACCTCGAACAAATAGGTGCGAGTTGATTGACTTTCTCATAGAAGAATGGTGCCACATCCCTCCTGCAGAATTTCAGATGCTGGTGGACTCTATGCTATAGTGTATAAAGGCCGTACTTGCCACATGTGGTGGCCAACACCCTATTAAGTGACTTTATATTGGTGCTTCCACTTTTTTGTCCAGTACCTGCATATACAAATATTATAAAAAGATTAAGTGACAGAAATAATGTATAAATGATCTCCATTAATACTCAGTGTGCCTTCTTTCTGATTTAATAGGATTCCTGAGCCGCACATCTTCCAACATATATGTTTGTACCAAAACTTACTCAAGGGATAAGGGGAGAATTTAAATGGTCCATAAGTGTTACGTATGTGTTACATATGTTTACCTCCACCACCGAAATGAACGGAGGTTATGTTTTCACCTCCGTCTGTCGTCTGTCTGTTTATTTGTTTGTCTGTGAGCAGGATATCTTGAAAAGTTGTGAAAGGATTCAAAAGAAATTTGGTGGACAGGTGGGGTGTGTGACAAGGGCAAATCAATTCGATTTTGGTGAAGATCCGAATCCGGACACGAGAATTTTTAAATTTGTTGTAATTCTTCACCAATGAGAGATAGGGCCAAAAACGATATATCACATGATATTTAAAACAGTTGTAAATGAGTTATAACAAAACTAAGTGGATGAGTTGGTCAGGCAGTTAGGTGA
The DNA here is from genome assembly GCF_056783735.1 of Eptatretus burgeri. NCBI lineage: Eukaryota > Metazoa > Chordata > Myxini > Myxiniformes > Myxinidae > Eptatretus > Eptatretus burgeri. Next base: position 38,419,563 of record NC_140975.1, read on the forward strand.
CGAGAACAAGCCAATTAGATTTTACTTAAGGTCCGGAATCAGATCTGGCCTATCCGTGGGATACAAAACGTAGACTGTTCAACCTGGCGGAGGTATGTGCTCCACAGAATGCTGTTCTAGTTTGTATCCGTAAATATAACTTTGCCTGAGTCAAACGTCCCCAACACCACCATCCTCTTACCCCATTTGGTCCAATCCCTCTCTTCATATTGGCCAAGGTTACATAAAACCATAAACCCATTGTTGAAGACTGGTATTGGCTTCACGGTTAAGGTGACTGGTTTAAGATCTTAGGGTCTTGAGTTCAAGCCCCTGTCGTCCCATTAACACCAGGTGCGTTGACTCAGCCTGTCATCCTTCTGAGGTCGGCAAAATGAGTACCAGCTCCGTCACCCTGAGCGAGTGGACCGTGCTCCGTCACCCTGAGCGAGTGGACCGTGCTCCGTCACCCTGAGCGAGTGGAGCGTGCTCTGTCACCCTGAGTGAGTTGTGAAATAACACCCAATTTCCAAGCCATTTGCAGTATTAACATGTTTTCTAAGTGACTGAGCCAGATTTTTTTTTCTTTCACCCATCACACGCAGCTGTTTGAAAAGATTAATGTTTGTGAACATATCCCTGAAACGTCTATACAAATGCAACATTGTTTTTTTGGTGAAAGCTACTCAAGGTTTTTTAGTTGCATACAGTATGTACTGTAGTTGGTAATCACATTGACTGCAACTGCCGATTTCCCAAAAATTGCCGATATCGGCCAAGCATGTGTGTGTGTGTGTGTGTGTGTGTGTGTGTGTGTGTGTGTGTGTGTGTGTGTGTGTGTGTGTGTGTGTGTGTGTGTGTGTGTGTGTGTGTGTGTGTGTGTGTGTGTATATGTGTGTGTATATGTGTGTGTGTTTTTCATAAAGCATAACATTCTCTCTGACAAGTCCCCTAACTCCACCCCCCCCCACCCTTTAGCATTACCATCAACGAAGCGATGGGTAGTATTTGTTAGTACAAAATAAAAGTTTCCTTTCCAATTTTGAACAAAGCTAAGCTTTACTTGAAGTAGAATGAAGAACTCATCTTGCTTATGAAGGTGAATGTTAATTTAACATCTTTCTTGACATTCTTGGTTATTTCCTTATTACTGTGTTTTCACTTTTCGCTCACCAGATTCTCTCAGCGAGGGAGCCTCGTGAGTGGAGGCCGCCAATGAGCCGAGCACATGCCTTGTGGTTACAGCAGATTGATTAACATCTCTAGGAGATGGGAATGGACCAGGCATCTGCCTGGGGGATGGACAGACGGAGACCTTTGGAGTACCAGCGCAAAGTGGACGCAGTGGCGCGCTGCTCCGGCGCATGCTCCCATACCTGACCTGACCTTGGAGGTAATTCTGACAATGGCATTGTGAAGGTTCCCTCAATTCCCCCCATCTCCCCCAGTCCACATCCCGACTTCATTTTGGAAGCTGTCTTGTAAAGAAGTACATGGGTAGTGATGTAAAATCAATAAGTACTGTTAAAATAAGCTTATATAGTGGATCACACATAAGAGAAGTTTGTGACTTAAATGGGTTTGAGTGCACAGAAACATGTCAGTTGCCCCATAATTCTGATGAGCTTTGGCAGCCCCATGTCTCTTTGCACTCCAATGCCTAGAGTATCAGGAATGCATCTTAAAGTATTTCTTGCATGATGACAAAGGCTGTCACTAAAGTGAATCAAAATCCCCAGACAATTCTTTGGATGTAATGAAATGCTTTCACTTGTTGAAGATCAAGCTAATGACGTGTGCAGCACCACAACTGAATTTTACTGAGATTCGAGCAGGTATTTATCTTGGCATTCTTGTAATTTATATTTTAAAATACTTTTCGTTTTTGCCCAACTTTTAAAAGCTTATAAACAAACTAATGGATATGTTATGCACATGTGTAAAGTGAATAAACATTAACATCGGCTTCGTCGTGAAATACTGAACCTGCTTCCATTGAAAAAATCATTTAAATATTCCAAATCCAGATCTGAGAATTTTTTTAACTGATTCTTCACCATTGAATAATAAGTTTAAAAACGATATATAACACAATATCTCAAAACGTATTAAAAATCATAAATAAACTAGCGATACCCATACACATGCACGGGATAGCAGTACAACATAGCTGGTAGCAGACGACAGACCGTACACGGGGAATGACAAAAATACACATTGTGCAAAATGCAAGTGGTACTATGGAACGCCAAGACTTCCCAAACATTGTCGGCACGTCCGCTAAGTGCCACAGCAATTTCATAGGGATCATGTGACGGCGAGCCGAGTTTTTAGTGTGCAAGCTTGGTATTATAATAGAGATAATTTAATGAATTTGTTAACTTAAAAATTTTTTTTTAAAATAAAATAACAACAATAATAATAATAATAATAATAATAATAATAATAATAATAAATTAAACTCCAACCAAGTAAGTGGAAGTTTTTTAAAGGATAAAAAATAATAAAATAAAAAAATGAGTAAAACCCCAACACCCCCCTCAAAAAAACAGACTTTTGAATGGTGTTAATGTGGGATTTTGCTCTTCCCACACCTAAGCCGGAATACTGATAGCATTTCCCCGCTGGACAGCCAAGCTCAGTCGCTGCTTGAACCAGACCAGTTGCCTTACATCACCAGTGGATGCATCGAGCCTTCTACCAATATCACTGATGTTGTTAGACGTAATTTACCTGATGTTTGCTGGAGAACCTGATATCCTGAATTACACTTGGATTACTTCCAGAAAAGTCAAGATCATCTGTTGCTGTCAGAGAAATAAGGATAAAGATGTGAAAATTAAAATGCCACTTCAGTTGCTCAATTGTTATAGACAGGTGGAGATCTGTCACAAAGTGTGTGTGGTATGTATTTTGTGATATGTGATGTGTGTGTAGTGACTTCCATGTGTAATCAACCTATTGGAAGTCACTCTATGCTGGCAGTTGAATGGCATCTGAAATACCTTCTATGTCGTTCCTGCATGTTTTAGCCAGTGAAGCATGAACTGAGCTGTACAGAAACACATGGCTAATTACACATTGTTGCACAAATACATTAGAGAAGGAACAGAAGTGATGAATACAATAAAGGAACAACAATTTTAAGGATGATCATGCAGGAAGAGCAGTTTTATTTCATACATTTAAAAAATATATATTATCACATTTTGTGTTACAGCCTGAATTTAAAATGGATTAAATTGAGATTTTTTTTGTCACTGATCTACACATAATACCCCATAATGTCAAAGTGGAATTTTTTTATTCAGAATTTTTCCTAAATCAATGAAAAATTAAAAGTTGAAATATCCTGCATCAAAAAGTATTCAACCCCTTTGCTATGACACTCCATATTGAGCTCAGGTGCATCCAATTTCCTTTGATCATCATTGAGATGTCTCCACAACTTGATTAGAGTCCACCTGTAGCCAATTCAATTGAATGGACATGATTTAGAAAGAAACACACCTTTCAATATAAGGTCCCACAGTTGACAGTGCATGTCACAGCAGAAACTCCACCATGATGTCCAAGGAACTATCCGTAGAACTCCAAGATAGAATTGTGAGGAGGCATAAATCTGGGGAAGGGTATAAAACAATATCTCGAGTGTTGAAAGTTCCCAAGAGCACAGTGAGCTCAATCATGAGGAAATTGAAAGAACAAGGAACACTTCCTAGAGATGGCTGTCCAACCAAACTGAGCAAATGGGCAAGAATGACCTTGGTCAGGGAGGTAACCAATAACACAATGACCATTCTGACAGAATTACAGAGTTCCTTGGCTGAGATGGGAGAACTTGCCAGAAGGACAAGGGTCTCTGCAGCACTTCACAAATCTAGGCATGATGGGAGAGTGGCCATATGGAAGTCACTCCTGAGAAAAAGGCACATGACAGCATGCCTGGAGCTTGCAAAAAGGCATGTGAAAGTCTCTGAGAGCATGAGGAAAAATAATGTGGTCTGATGAGATGGAAATTGAACTCTTTGGCCTGAATGCAAAACGCCACGTCTGGTGGAAATCGAGCACAGCTCATCACCCATCTAACAACATCCCTACCGAGAGGCATGGTGGTGGCAGCATCATGCTATGGGGACGCTTTTCAGTGGCAGAGACTGGAGGAATTGTAAGGACATAGGGAACAATAAATGGAGCCAAATACAGACAAATCCTTGAGGAGAACCTGCTTCAGAGTGCAAAAGATCTTCGACTGCGGCGAAGATTTATGTTCCAACAGGACAATGACCCCAAGAATACAGCCAAAGCAAATCTGGAATGGCTTCAGAACAAGAACATGAAAGTCCTTAAGTGGCCCAGCTAAAGCCCACACTTGAATCCCACTGAGAATCTGTGGAAAGACTCACGATACAGGAATAAATTCCCACACAGGGCAAATGTGAAAAACATGATTTGGGTGAAGACTCAAACACAGGACCTCTCACTTCTCAGCCAAAAGCTCTACCACTGCACTATCAATGAATTTGGATAGTCAGGAATTTTCAGTTTAATACAGCAGACAAGCATGTGAGATGCAGCCACACTCCTCATATGTGAAGCTGGGTAGTCACAGGACCCCAACATAAAATATACCATCAGAGATGGGGAATCCCCCACCATTGAATGAAAAAGGTCATACATATTCCAGATAATGAGGGAGGTGAATTGGAAACAAGACACCATTTGGTCATCATCTCGAAAAAGTTCCCCAGGGGTGAGGAACGTAGTAACCAAAAATAATTGAAATCAGATAAACGGTTTTCCATTTATTACAAAAAACATTTTTTTCAAGATGGCCGCCCCAGTCGGCCATCTTGGATCCGGCCATGCCCAAAATCAGTAGGATTCTTCCTTTTCAGGTGGTACATGTGTGACTCAAATTTCAAATCGATATGGCGAAAAAACATTTTTTTTCAAGATGGCCGCCTCAGTCGGCCATCTTGGATCCGGCCACGCCCAAAATCAATAGGGTTCTGCCTTTTCAGGTGGTACATGTGTGACCCAAATTTCAAATCGATATGGCAAACAGTTTATGAGTTATTGCACTCACAGCTATAAATGTTGACGCACGGACGGACGGACGGACAGCCAGACGACCTGGGTGACAACAATATCCCCCTTCCGCCACGCCGCGGGGGATAAAAACTATGATATGTTAACAATGTATCAGAAAAATAATGCTTACTCAGGCTGCGGCAGAGAAAACTGGCTGTTTGTATCAGGAAGAGGTGTGCATTCCATGTCATCCACCATACTATTACCGGTTGAATCTTTAACTTCTCCAAGAGAGGGTTTCTGAAAAACTGTCTGTCAAAAGAGATTTCAAAAACACACAAATTATTTTAGCATTTACATGCATAATTAAAATGAATGCGAAGTAGTGAAAGTTATGTGTGTTACGAATCAAAAGACTTTGATGCACAATAAATAAATAAATATTATATCTGTGTGTGTGTGTGTGTGTGTGTGTGTGTGTGTGTATGTATGTATGTATATATATATATATATATATATATATATATATATATATATATATATATATATATATATATAAATATATATGTAGTTGTGATTTTGGAAAACCCCAGGGAGTTGCATTCAACACATAAGAGATCCCGAGCATAGTTATCTCCTTTGCAATTGTGTTAAACTAAAATACCCCTCCCCCTCGTGTCTCAAGCACTCACTCCCCAACTCCATACTCAAACCACATTCTCAAAACAATCCATTCTCAAAGCACTTCTCAAGACAATCCATTTCAGTGGCGCTTCAACTGTTTAATCGCCATTCCAGCACAACCAACATTATTCTCGCAGCGTCGCCGAGTCATCAGCACTTCAAGTGTGGTTCTTGCCAGGCCGTTGAGCTGCCAAAAATGCCAGCAGTATTCCAGCAGCCTGACCCATCACATCCCGGAACCAATCATGATGACTGGATCGCAGCACGCAAATCAATCAGTGTGGCGGGATGCCGAAAGGCAGACATCAGTGGAGGCCGGAAGAAAGGCAATAAAATCCTGATGGAGCAGTTTGTGAGGTGCTGAGAGAGTGGAGTTCTGGAGCAGCTGAGAGTGGAGTTCTGGAGTTCGTGTGCTGAGTTCCGGAGTTCAGAAGCTGGGTTCCGGAGTTCAAAGTGTGCTGAGTACCGAATGAATCCAAGTCCAAAGAGTTGAGTCCTGGGGAGAGAGACCTGGCTGGATTGACCGAGTTCCCAAAGTACCAAGCGGAATGAGGGCAGCACCAGACAGAATGAGCACAAACCAAGAACTCCTCCGAACTGACTTCTCTTTCACGTCTTTACACACACACCTTATACCCTCGCATCTCCTAGCACATACACCTCATTGACTTGCACTGTTGTAGAGCATCAACATGAGTCCACATCAGTTATTTTTCAGAGCTCGAACCACACCTCATACTCACCTTCATCTTACACCTTGCTCATTACATGTGAGCCGTTTTTGGGAGTTGGGGAGGCAGTGGTGTGTGTGTGTGTGTGTGTGTGTGTGTGTGTGTGTGTGTGTGTGTGTGTGTGTGTGTGTGTGTGTGTGTGTGTGTTATTGGGAAGGGGGGGGGGCCCTAAAAGTTTTAGCAGAGCTGTTGATGATACATACATACATGATTTCTCTCCATTACAAATAGACGGTGGTTCATTGCCCTCGTCGAAGGAGACGGTATTGCGTTTGAGTTCGTTTGTTTCTCTGTGTCCATCCACACAGAACTTACGCATTTGTCTCCGCAACCACTTGTTGGATTGAGACGAAATTTTCACCATAGGTGCAACTACTTCTGTGGAATGTTTTAATGATAATTATGACATCATATGTCATGTAGTGTGGCAGCCATGTTGGAAAAACGGGGAAAAAAACTATGGACCTAAATCTCTGAAACCACACCAAGGAAAAAATTGAAACTTGACACATGGCAAGTACTCAGGTCAGGTCAGGTATGGGAGCATGTGCCAGAACAGCGCGTCGCTGCGTCCACTTTCCGCCGGTACTCCAGGGGCCTCCGTCTGGTCTCCCCCCAGGCAGATGCCAGGCCCATCCCCATCTCCTTGAGATGGTGGTCAACCTGCTGCAACCACGAGGCACGTGGTCGGCCCATTGGCTTCCTCCACTCATGAGACTCCCTCGCTGAGAGAATCTGGTGGGCAGGATCAGCATCAGGAAAACGAGCCACATGTCCATACAGCTGCAACTGATGCTCACGGAGCATGCAGGTAACAAATCTCATCTGAGTCTCTCTCAGCAACCGCTCATTGGACACAAAATCTGACCAGCGATAGCCAAGGATTCTTCGAAGAGACCTGGTACCAAAGGAATTAAGTCTCCGTCTCAGATCCTTGGTCAGAGTCCAAGCCTCGCATCCATAGAGCAATACTGGAAGCACCAAGGACCTGAAGACTCAGACTTTCGTCCTCCCGCACAGGTAGCGCCACACCCCATGATCCAGTGAATCCATGACTCCCCAGACGTCTATTGACCTCTGACTCACAGCCAGCAGAGACATGAATATCACTGCCAAGGTAAGTGAATCTCTCCATGACCTCAACATCCTCATCACAAACAGACACAGACAGGACAGCAGCATCCAAGTACTCCTCATGGGGAATATGTGATTTTTTTATGACGTCATAATTGCATATGTAGAATACTATATCTGATCCGTATGAAAAATTTTTATGGTCATATAAGGATAAAAGAGTCCATGCAAAAAAAAAATTTTGATGACGTCATCGGTCACATGATTCGGCAGCCATATTGTTGTTTTTTGAAAAAAAAAACTTGTCTGAAGTGGCTGAACAGATCAAGGCAAAACTTCACACATATGACTGCCTATCCATGAGGAACAAAAGGTTCACACATATGACATAGGTCACATGGTTTGGCAGCCATATTGGATTTAACCTAAAACCTATTAAAAAAAATCTTCTTCACCAGAACGGCTGTACAGATCGAGGAGAAACTTCCCACAAATGTTCCCCAAGCCTTGGGTGTACAACTTTGTTCAGGAATAATTGATAGATCACATGATTTGGCAGCCATATTTGATTGAAGAAAAATATTAAATAATGTTTTCTCTGGAACTGCTTAATTGACTTGAAACTTCACAATTATGATCTAGTAGTGATGGGAAATACATGTTTTAAATTTCAACTTGATCACACACATGGTCTGGCAATCAGAATTTTTGTTTTTTTTGATCTGAGTTCTTTTTGATTTAAAAAAAAACTTTTTTGAAAAAGGCTCACTTGGCCGTGTCTGGATGGGTTTGAGGGTAGGCGAGTAGCAGCTGAAATGTGAATCCTATTCAGGTTACTCCTGATGACTTCATCTTTGCTTTTTGCTTGTTCAGGTTCCTTCTGATGACTCCAATGCAGGACTGTACCTATTTGGTCTTCCATTTAATTTGAATTGAATTGATTTTAATCCCATTCTAAATTCAAATGAATAATAATGAAAAATGTCATGGGTCAGGGTCAGGTGTCCAATCAAAGCGGGGGTTGCATTAAAGCAGGACATCTTGGTACCCAGTCATCACTGCCCGCAATTATGAAGTGGCTGTTCTAATTATATCTTTTTTCAATTATGTAACACACCAGTACACAAACGCCACACAAAATACTCTTTCTTGTTTGATTTGTAGAAATTTGTGTTGATAATTGATAATTATTTTCAGGTACTCGTGTGGTAACTGCCAGGCAATGGCAACAGAAAAAGAAAGTACATGTGCTGGTAGCTGGATAGAGATGGTCTAACAGTTTCAAGTGATGGAGATGCATTTATAAAACAGAGATACACCTTCCTTTGATATTCCCTTGCTTTTTCCATGATTCTCCTCAGATTTGCGATTTGATCCCTCATCCCTCTTCTGAAACCTGCTTGCTCAACAGGCATTTCTCACTAAACGAAGTCTTCTATTCTTTGTTGAATGATCTTTTGTAATACAGTATCGTACAAGCATGTGAAATCAAGGCAATGGTTCAGTTATTTTTATATTTTCTTGCATCCCATTGATTTGGCAATGGAATGTCGGATGGCTGCTTCCACTTTTTAGGCCGTACAATCCTGTTCCAGACCTGTGTACAGATAACCAGCTGTTGAAATTTTGATTTCCTCCTCCCTAACTACCTTAAAGAGTTCCACTGAAATCATATTGGCACCTGGTGCTTTTCCATTTGCCAGCTCCTTCAAGACTCGATGTATCTTAAAAGGTACATACTGTATATTTCAAGTCTCAATGTACCTTTCAAGGCCCTTTGTTACAATGTTTGATTTTTTTCAGGGAACTTTTTTTTTAATGAAAAAGGCAGTCTCATAAGGCCAGTGGTCCCCAAAGTTATTGAATGACCATTCATTCTGGCCCTGTGAGTGGGATGTCTGCTTGTTTGACTATGTGCCTCAGCCTTCAGGCATACACGACCTGTCAAAAGTTTTATAACACCCCCATTTTTCAGTTTTTACTGAAATTTAAGCAGTTCAAGTCCAGTGAATAACCTGAAATGGTACAAAGCTAAGCGGTAAACTGCCAGAGGTTAAAAAAAAGGTTTAGGTTACCAAAAACTAAAAAATAATGTAAATTTTAGAGTTGTTAAAAAGGCCCTTTTCAGGGAACAAGTAATGGGTAAGCAACTGCAGTTGTTCTGCATCAATGCAAGTAAATTAAGCCTTGAAAGTTGATGCAAACAATTCCTACAGGTGTCCCAACTTTTGTTGATTTGTTACAAACCCTCTGTCTGTGTAAAAGCAGTGTTGGAACAGACTGTGTTGCTACACCCTCTAAAGCATTATTTGGATAATATTGCACTGCAGGAAGTAGTATATTGCTATCATAATGGTGAGAAAAAGACAATTAACAAAGGAAGACAGACAGACCATTATCACCCTTAAAAGTGTAGGTCTTTCCTTCAGAGAAATTGCAAAGAAGCCAAGGTGTCAGTGAGTAGTTTCCTACACCATCAAAAGGCACTTGGAAACTGGAGGAAACTCTGACAGGCAGAGGTCTGGCAGACCCAAAGCCACAACACAATCAGAAGACAAGTTTCTGAGAGTCAACAGCTAGCGTGATAGGCGGCTCACAGGACAGCAGCTTCAAGCACAGCTTAACACTGGTCGAAGTAAGGAAGTCTCAGTTTCAACTGTGAAGAGAAGACTTTGAGCTGCAGGTTTGACAGGTCGAGTGGCAATAAGAAAGCCGTTGCTAAGATGGCAAAATACGAAAAAGAGGCTTGCCTGGGCCATGAAGCACCGCCAGTGGACTACTGAAAACTGGAAGAAGGTCTTATGGACCGATGAATCAAAATTTGAAATCTTCGGTTCATCACGCAGGGTTTTTGTACGCCGTCGAATAAGAAAAAGGATGGTTCCTCAGTGTGTGACACCAACTGTGAAACATGGAGGAGGAAGCATAATGATCTGGGGCGCTTTTGCTGGATCCAGAGTCGGCGACTTGCACAGAGTGACTGGCACCCTGAACCAAAAGGGCAACCACAGCATTTTGCAGTGCCATGCAATACCCACTGGTCTACGCCTAGTTGGTCAGAGGGTCATTCTACAGCAAGATAACGACCCAAAACATAACTCCAGGCTATGTCAGAACTACCTTAGAAGAAAAGAACAAGACGGTGGGCTTCAAATCATGGAATGGCCAGCACAGTCTCGAGACTTAAACCTCATCGAGCTGGTTTGGGATTAACTGGACAGAAGGGTGAAAGCAAAGCAACCTACAAGTGCAACACATTTGTGGGAACTTCTGCAACAGTGTTGGGAAGAACTTTCCGAACAATATTTGATTTCCATTGTAGAAAGAATGCCACGAGTATGTTCAGCTGTTATATCTGCAAAAGGTGGCTACTTTGATGAGTCAAAAATTTAGATTAAATTTTGTTCAACAAAATGATTCCATGATTTCTCTTTTATCTGCAATTGTTTATTTGTTCAATGCTTTAATTTCAGAGTGCATTGATATATTAAACTGCTTAAATGTCAGTAAAAACTGGAAAAATTGGGGTGTTCTAAAACTTTTGACAGGTTGTGTAACTAGTTTGACAAGCTTTGTTGGACTGTGTACTTTGGGAATGTGGCCAAGGTGCATGTCCTCAACGTTGTTACAATCTTTGATTTCTTGGTATTTTTATTTTTAAAAGGTGGCCTCATAAGGCCAGTGTTTCCCAAAGTTATTTTATGACCTTGCATTCTGGTGCTATGGGCTGGGGTGTACATGTTTGACCATGCATTCTGGGCCTGTGGGCTAGAGTATGTGTTTATTTGACAATGTGCTTTGGTCTTTGGGCCGAAGTGTATGTGTACACCAGTTCGACTATGTATCTTGGCTGTGGGGTTGAGGTGTACGTCTTCAGTTTTGTTACAATGTCTGGCTTTTAAACTTTTTTTTATTATGGAATACGTCTCATAAGGCCATTAAGCCAGACACGAGTCAATGGATGTATTCCCAAATGATGGGTTGGCAATGCTGAAAAAAAAATTGGCTGGTTGACCTGCCCTATTTGCTTGCAGTGGGTGGCTACTATCATTCACAGGTTCCGCCGTGAGATTAAGCCGGATTTACCTTTTCAACTGTAAATAAATAAGTGTGTGTGTGTGTGTTTTTTTTCACACTCAGCCATTCTAGCCCAAAGAAGGCCACATAGAGCAACCATGAAAATCTGCACAGGGTAAGCCCTTTTCTTTTTCAAACGCCAATGCAACATGCCCCCCATTAGATTGGTTTCATGCGTATTGGCAATTTATTAGTGATGGTGTAGACAGAAACGCGCACCACCGAGGCTGCCAAACGTGTACCACGTGCAATGCCGACAGCAGTCATCATGTAAATACCAAAGGCCCAATGACGTCTCACCAGTAATTTTATGGAATAACCAATCAGCTCTCACCTTATCAATTATCCGCAGCTGTGGCTAAGGCTTTATAATTAGTTAACACTCAAGCATTACAGCCCAAAGTAGGATATTCCAATGTACCTGGTACAGTTGAGAAATGCAAACTTTTGGAAGTGCTTCCCATTTTGCTGCATCCTCTTGAATTGATGGGTGCTGATATATTCGAGACAACTGCAAAGTGGATGGAACTAAACCTTTTTCTTTTTCTGGAAAAAGTAGTGATTAAACAACCAATATTTGAAGTAAATTTTTATATATTACTCCGATAAAGCCACATGTGATAACTGCTCAAATATACTGCATTTGCATACTTCTGCATCATTTGAGTTTTTCTCCAAATATACCAAAGTCTTGAGTTAAACTCAGAACAAAATAAAGAATTAACTTTTTTTACTGCACCCTTGAATGGTATGACAAACAGTACTCGATAAATGAACATTATGGAAAGACAATGAAAGATGAACTGATTATTGACAAATTTACAGAATATTTTCACACCTGTGATTTCAGAATAATTGGTGTATGACTCATTCTGTGTTTGGCTTGCGAGCACATCAGGAAATTTTCCAAAACTTTCTTTCAAGGTGATCTCACTGAGCAAAAAGTGAGAAGAAAACAGCCTTGTAGTCATTATGGGACATCATTTCGGTACATTGGTGATCAGATACATTTGCAAATGCATTCCATTTCATTAAAAGTTACGACGAAACAATGATTCAAGAATCATACTATAATTTGAGAAGTGTCTGTTTGTTTTCTTGTTTGGACTTCTCTGCACTGCTGAACCATTGAACAGAATGACTTGAAAACTGCTAGTTACAAGGAAATACAAGGAAATCAGACACAGGAGGAGGCCATTCAGCCCATCATGCCTGTGCGAACACCATACACATTTTCAACACAAGATTCAAAGAAGAAAATGCAATTTTTTTTTTAATCTATTTATTATAAGTTTTTGTAGTTTTTGTATTTTTTTCTTCGCCTCAGGGGGTTAAAAACACACATCAACCACACAACACCCCCTTGATGAGACCCCCACCAACAGCACTTTGTACGCATGCACACAATCACCCATCAATGCTCAAACCACTGAAAAGTCCGATCAACATCCCGATACCCCTCTATCTCCGTAACTTCCAGGTACCTATCTAATTCTAATTTTAACTCATCTACTTTTTCTTCTGCCACTACCTTTCCAGGGAGGCCATTCCATGCATTAACTACTCTCTAAGTAAAAGGCCCCTGCCTTGCGACTGTCAACTCTCCTCTTCTTCACTCTATGTCTACTCATATGGCCCCTGGTCCTATTGTTGTGGGCCGGGTATCGGTGGCGAGCACGACCGCTAGAGGGAGCAGCAGAGTCAGCTCCACCGAACACACCGGAATCCAGGTCGTGACCCTCGGATAAGTCCGAAAGGCACGGGTCCCTTACAGGACCATGAATCGCCAATAATTCGACCGCGTGGGGTAGGGTTAATTTCCAAAATTCAATATACCTAATTACCCACGTGGCAAAGCTACCAGGGAATTCACACCCTCGACAGACCTCCAGTGGGACGAGCCGTTACCGTGCTCGAACTGTGTGTAACCTGAGCGGATGGTCACCAAGGCCTGTCGGTCCAAATGAACAATTTACTCTCGCTATTTTTCAACACGCTCCATGCTAAACCAATAAAAGAAATGACAGGGAACGAGCTGGGACATTTAACAATAGGGAGATTTATTACAATAATAATCGGGGTGGGAAGCACGTAAGGGCAGAGTTATCTGAATATCAGGCAGGCAATATATAGTGAGCAAAAGCACTTAACAATTCTACTTAAGAGATGGGTCCATACACAGACACACACCCAAAAGAAAAGGACCCTGTCGGGTCTTTATTGAAGGCTTCCAGCTCGAGTAAAGGTGAGCTGGAGACCAGAGCCTGTGCTTGGACCTGTCCGCCTCGTGCGGTCTTTGACGATTTGGCTCAGTGGCGGGACTCAAACCCGCAGCTTTCACGTGGCGTCAAGGACAAAGGCACCAGTAGTGGAGCGGCAGATGCCAGCACGATCAGCAAAAACAAGCGAGGAGGCGACGAGGCAGGCGAAGCAAGTGATCCTCCTCAGGCTCCGACACACAACCAGGCTCTGATGCCAACACGATCATGAACACGAACTCAAACCCGAACCACACCACTCCAAAGGGAGCCTGGTCTTTTATCCGCTCCCTGAGCGGGGCGGAGCCTCGGTGTCGGACGCCCTGTGCGCGCTTGGTTGGACAGGGATCAGGTGTGTCGACGCGCTGTTCGCTCCTTATTGGACAGCAAGGGGAGCCTGGTAAAGCGCTAGTTCAGTGGAGGAGTCATGAATCGGAATGCGCTGTGAAGCGCTAGTTCAGTGGAAGAACTGTGAATGGGAACGTGCTGTAAAGCGTTAGTTCAGTGGAGGAGTTGTTGGTTTGTCGGATCTAAAGATTTAAAGACGTGACTAGAAAACAACTTCGCAGCGCACATACACTTAATTACCCATTAAACAAGGGACGGGACCCTAACTAGAAACACATACTTACTGATATAACTAATCTATAAGGACTGGCTGTTGTGTGCGGTGGATTCCAGATTCGTAACACGATTGAATAATTCATCTGCACTTATTTTATCGACACCTTTCATTATCTTATACATCTACATATCATATCTACATATCATATCTTATACATCTACATATCATATCTCCTCGAGATATGAGGAGATCCTCATATCTCCTTATACATCTACATATCATACCGCCTCCTTTCTCGTGTATAAAGCCCCGTCTCCTTCAGCCGCTCCTCGTAGCTGAGTCTAGCTAAGCCCGGAATCAATTGAGTAGCCCTGCATCTATGTCCTTCCAGAACTATGGTGACCAAAACTGCACACAATATTCTAGAAGTGGCCCTCACTAAATTCCTGCACAATGTAAACACTACCTCTTTTGATTTATAATTGACCCCCCTCCGAATACAACCAAAAACCCAATTTGCTTTACCTGTAGCTGCCTGGCACTGTGCTGCTTACCTCCCATATATATTACCACTCCCAGATCCTTCTCATGTGTGACGCTCCAAAATTACCCCTTGAATCCTGTAATCTCTATTTTCATTGTTTTTTTTCCCATCCCCAACACCTTACACTTGCTCAGGTTAAATTCCTTCTGCCAATCTTTTGACCAATCTATGCAAGTATCAATACTTTCCTGAATATGATCACCACTCCCAAGGCTATCGACCTTACCTCCAAGTTTTGTGTCATCTGCAAATTTGGAAAGCTTACTCTTCACCCCATTATTCAAATCGTTGATGTAAATAATAAATAGTAATGGTCCGAGTACTGATCCCTGAGGTAACCCACTACTTACATCCTCCCAGAAAAACATCCCCTCACTCACAGCCACTTTGCTTCCTACCACTAAGCCAGTTTGCAATCCAATTATCTACCTGACCAGCCACTCCACAAGCCCTCACTTTGGCTAACAGCATCCGATGTGGTACCTTATCAAATGCCTTCTTAAATTCTAGATATACTATATCCACTGCCTTTCCCTCATCCACCCAATCAGACACTGCTTCATGGAACTCTAAAATATTTGTAAAACAGGAACTACCTTTGGTAAACCCATGCTGACTACCTATAATTAGTTTGCATTTATTTAAATAGTTCCCATCTGGTCCTTTATTAATGGCTCATTGGTCTTGAAATCTACTTTCTATCTGGCTTTAGTCTCTTAGCATCCGAAGGTACCTTCCAAATACAGACAGCCATTGTCTGTCTTTTCTTTCAAGGCGATCTCACTGAGCAAAAAACAGCCCTCCTCCGCCCAACCATTCGTTAAGAACAACGTTGAAATTAAGTAACGATGAAACAACGTTTAATTCACAATCTCTCAAGATACCACCATCTCTGGATTCTTCAGTAAAAAATATGGGATAAGTAAGCTAAATGATTTTTTCAAAAAACATAAGGTCATTCATTTCAGGACAGGGAGCCTGACATTCCAAAGAGGGACCCTGAGAAAAGAGCAGAGAGGGAGAAGCGAGTCAGAAAGGGAGCTGAGATTCTGGAGGGGAAGCTGGAGAGAGAGCATTCATTTTTTCCCAGCTTGACGCCATGGAAACCAAGGCCTTTAAGATTATTGGAATCTCCCGGAATGAAGCTGAGTCGATATGCTTATCAATTTTCCATCACAGACAGGTCGGTGGCCTCTCTGTCTTCGACTGCCTCCTTTCTGGTCTTGCACCCTCTGCTCTTTCCGTGTTTCCCCCCAGGTTTCTGCAGGGTGCACACGGTCCACCATCAACACCCTTCTGGCGAAACTTCCAAAATCCAGGACACTGCTCACCTCAACTCATTTGTTCTTCTTTTTTTCCCCATCAGTGGATCAACTTATACATTCTCTTCAATTCCATTCTTCCCTCCAAGTCTTCAAGACAGCAGTTCACCACCAGCTCAGCAGTAAAAAAAAAACAGCTCAGATAATCCCCCATTCAAAACCATGATCTTTTCTACCCCCGTTAACCCCATCCCCCACCCCCAAGCCCACCTCCTTCCAAATTTCCAATTTTACCTTCCTGAGAGCTTGCTTCTGTATCTATCTTGTCTACCCCATGCATCCTCCTCTACCCCTCATCCCGCCCCACCACCCATTATTTGTGCACACCCATGATAACTCGATCGCTTAATGCAGTTAGCTGAAATCACTCTTGCGACAGATAGTTCAGACTGAGGGAAAAATGACAATACAAAGATATGCAACCTTTATTCTAGGCGAAGTCCATGGGTCCATGCGGGCTGATGGAGTACCAATGGCTGGCATGTGGCAGGAATGAGAGGGTGAGATGGTCTTTGACACACCCGTGTCTGGCTCTTTTGTAGGTTTGCTTCAATCCACTCGCCCAATCTCCATTAAGCTCTCGTGTCCAGCTCTCCTCCATGGTCTTGCTCACAGCCAAATCTCCAATGCACTCCACTCCTACATGTCTGACTCCGAAACTCAATTCTTCCCAACTGTTTTAACGTCCCTCCCCGCCGTTCGTATTCACTCTGCGACCGCACGCTCATTGGTCCTTCCCATGAACTGCTTGTGCCGTGATATGCCATGCCCACAGCTGCCGACGGCCCAGGGTGGTTCTTACCCGAGCGTGTGGCCGTGTTATGCTCACCTTCGCAGGGGATCCCCTCAGTGCTTGTAGCTGGCCATTTACAGTTCGTTATTAGAAGAATAAAACACAGAGATAGATAACAAAGGAATCATTTAAAGCAAAAGGAATGGGAGGGGAGGAAAGAGGGAGTGTATACACTTCTGGAGGGGAGGGCGAACACGATTATCATCTCCTGAACAGACTTCGACACGTGTCAACATTTTCACACAGACACAAAATATTTATGCTAAAAGTGTACTAATGGCATAACTAGACTATATTACTTTCATTACCCCCATCACGTTCCCACAACATTGTGTATGTACATGGATTGTAGTTTAAGGGTTTATATTTTTTGTATTCAATTGAATCATATTACCATGGTCTGTATGAAAGATTAGCATTTTCTACAATAACACAGAAGCGTGCCACAGTTTTACAACTGCATCACACATCCAGGTTTGTGTCAATTAGGGGCAAATACTAGACCAATTCAATTTCCCTTTGACATCTAATTTCTCAGTGCCGGCAAGTTTTCTGATGGTGGTCAGTAGGTGGAAACAAAGGTTGTTTTGTTTTTTCTGAGGCCAAATTATAAATTAACATAAATGTTAAGTGACATAAAATTGATTGCAAAAATAGGGTTACAACAGTGAATTTAGGCTAAAGGGATGCGGATAGAGCCAAATGGCCTCCTCTTAAGTTGATATTTCAATGTTCATCCTTGCGTCATTAAATATTTAATGGAGGCCTTCTTTACTAACCTGTAATAGTCTGATTTGAGATCACAAGTGTTTGTATCTGTAGCATGTTCCTCCAAATGATCTCCTTTGCCACCAATCATAGCAGCTTCCTCAACTCCCTGCATCTTAGCTGCAACCTTCTTTCCTTCCTACACAAACAGATGAACACTGTAAGGTTGAAAAGGAATGCCAGAAAATTTTAATTATTATTGCAATGATTAGCACATTACTCATATGATGAGTGTGTCAACACACACACGCACACACACACACACACACACACACACACACACACACACACACACACACACACACACACACACACACACACACGTACCACAAGCAGGGAGAATATTAAAATCATATTACAGGATACACAAAGTTGCAATAGTGTAGGTTCTTTTTTAAAATTAAAGGAAACTAAAAGTACAGTATAGACTATAGAGGAACATTGCAAATTATTGAGTATTTACCTCAATTTGGGCTTTCCTTTGCAAAATGTCTTCTTTCAGTGTGACGACTGATTTTTTTTTCAAAGAAATGCTTTCACACTTTTTCTCTGTGTCCAACTTTATCTGCACACTGGTTATGTGGTTAAGAAAGATTTCCACAATGCACGAACAGAACTGAGAGTGCATGGTGGGCATGGTAAGGACAAATGATCGATTTTTCAATATTAAAAGTATACATTGAAATGTTGCCCTTTGTTTGAGTTGAAGAAGATGAAGTGAAAAATCAAAAATTCAGAATAAATTGTAAAGTCTGCCTGTCTTCCAGTTATTCATGTAATTAACTGTACACTGAAAAACGATGATTGAGAAATGTAATATAGGACATAGTCGCATGTACAGCATTTGACTTGCCTTCCGGAGATCATAAGCAGGCTTTGGCAGATGAAGCGTACCTTTGTTTGCTAAATACAGTACACTGCACTTTTGATAAAATGAATATCTGCCAATTCAAATTCAAGAATTTAACTCAAGGTCTCATGTGGACCATTTTCACCAATTCAAAAACCAACACTTTTGAAGACTTGTTTTTGTTGGAGCTATCACTTTGATGGAACCCTGAATGATAATTACTTCCTGTCTATTGACCCAAGTTAATCAAATATCCTTCCGCACTTTCAGAACAGCCTATTTAATAAATAAAGTTGTATGGAATCTGTTCAAATGAATTAGGAAAATCAAAGTCAAAAAATAGAGAATTCAGCAGTTACTTTTAAAAAGCAATGCCAGTATTTTATTGCATTACAAGAGTGTTTCATTGCTCACTTTGTCAACAGAAATAAAAACCTGACTGTCAAACATGGTGTCTCATGCTAGGTGGGCCAATATGGTGAAACATGTGCAAGCTATGTTTAGTAGTAAGCTCTTTATACACTAACCATGCATAAAATGAAGTTTGATTCACAACCATGCCTTCATACGCCCCTTAGTTTTTACTTTCCTGTAATATAGAATGCATTTGAAAGCTCTGACCATATTTCTGTTGGAAAAAGAGGTGCAAGAGGTCAGCACCATGGAATGACAAAGAATACAGTATTGTACATGAAAGTCCCTGAGCTCCACAATTAATGGTTCTCCTCTGCTTCCTTAGTTTTGCCTCTGGCTTACTCGGGTGTGAACGATTTATATGAAGAATGCAGCCATTATGCCATCCAAATAATTCAGCAGAACAAATGAACAAAAAACAACAGTACAGTACTGTATTTATCCTCGTACATGATGTCACACTCCATTACAGTATATGTCATGTAACAAAGTATAATTCTCTCATATTATTTATAAATGATAATGTGCTAGGTTGAATGCACTGATGACTGTGGTGTCACTGAATAAGCAGGCGCTTAAAATGTGCTGAGGTTAGTTTTTTTAATTAGCACAGTCTAAGTTAATGCAAGGGTTTGTCTCTGTTTTTTTATTTCACATATTTTCCTGGTTTCCTTTAACATCACACTGTGCTGCCTCATTCTGCAACATCCCATTTTTATAGCCTGCAGCCACGCAGAAATAGATTAAGGTTACCTTACAGTACAGGATTTCAGGGTGAGCAACTCCATTGCTAAGTAGCAAGGTAAACCTCAGCACAAATGCAGAACTAACCCTATTTTCAGAGTCTCCATCTTTAACCTGTGCAACAGCTGCCAGCATCAGGCTTGGACAAGAGTATGGGGCTATATTTACAACTCCCTTATTCCCCCTTTCCAATGTTTTTTTTAACTCATGTTAAAGTCTCAAAGCAAAATCTGCAAAATGAAGAGATCACTAGAAGGGCACTCTTCAATGTCACCAGATATGCTTCCGCCCACATTACACCATTATACATACTTGTACCACTACCAAGTTTGATTTAAATCCCTGAACCCAGATTCAAAATATGAAGTAATTCTTGCTGCCAGACCATGCGTCTGATCAGGTTGAAATTTTAAAACATACTGTATATTCCCAATGGCGACTAGATCATAACTGTGACGTTTCACATCGATTGATGAAGCAGTTCAAGAGAGTTAATAAAAGCACTTTGGATTTTTAAAGATTTTCGTTCAATCCAATATGGCTGCTAGACCATGTGATCTATTAATTATTCGCGAACACCCTGGAATACCCAAGGAATAGGGAACATGTGGGTGAAGTTTCCCCTCGATCGGTCAAGCCATTCTGGAGAAGAGGGTATTTAAATGTTTATTCAAAAAATAAAAAATCATAGCCGCCAAACCATGTGACCTATGACAACAGAGTTGGAGAACTTTTTTGTTCCTCATGGATGGGCGATCATAATTGTAAAGTTTTTCCTCAATCTGTTCAGCCATTTGAGAGGAAGTTTTTGAAGGTTTTTATGTTAAAAAAAAAAAAGGCTGCCGAACCAGGTGACCGATGACATCATCAATGTTTTTCCAATTTTTAAGCCCTAGATGACCCTCAAAAAATTTCATACTGATCAGATAAAGCCTTTGACATATGCAATTATGATGCCATAACGAATTATGATGCTATGGTATTATCAAAAAAATCGCAGTTCTTTCCCATGGGGAGTACTTTACAAGTGCCAAGGTTCAATTTTTTGCATGGAGTGGTTTCGGAGATACAGTAGTCCAAATGTTTCCTTTTTTACAACATGGCTGCCACAGTAGTCACACCTATGGTGAAAATTTTGTGTAAATCAGATAATCGGTTGCAGAAAAAATGAGGAGAAAAGACATAGAATGTCATCGCCCCCATGGTTTTAGTAATTTTGCTGTATGGAGTTAAAGGGCGAGCACATATTTACAAGATTTATGTGTATGTGCAACTGCCGAGAGTGGTCATGTGACAAGGAAGATTGCGTATGATTGGGCAAGATTGCATAAGTAACAAAATGGCCACCAGTCGGCCATCTTAGTGCTGATCTCAAAAAAATGACTTGCCTATGTAAGCCATCATTAATTATCTGTGTGCGAAGTTTGAACAAGATCGGTAAATGCATGTCCGAGAAATGGTTGAAGACATGTTCAATATCGAGTTTTTAGCCGCGTCGCGTTGCGAACGCTGGCACTGGCTCTAAGAGAGCTCCGCGTTGTTCTTCTTCTTGTTGTTGTTGTTCTTCTTCTTCTGGTGAAGACAAAACCTTTCTGACGTGGCTCTTAGACACATTTCTCCTTGTTTACAACTAAAATGGCCACCAATCTACCAGTCGGGCATCTTTGATCAGATTGCAAAATAAAATGAGGTGCACGTGTATGCTATTACATGCTGTGCTTGTGCCAAGTTTGAACAAAATCGGACCATGCATGTTCAAGAAATGGTTCAGGACACGTTTAAGTAACGAAATGGCTGCCAGTTGGCCATCTTGGATCTGATCTCGAAAAAAAAAAATGACATGCATATGAAGGCCATCATTCGTTACCTGTGTGCCAAGCTTGAACAAGATTTTATTGTAAGTAAATGTAAATGCAAAGTAAAGTAAATTACTAAGGAACGTAAAATTACCAAGTTTTACCAAGTAAAAAGTAAATTACATTACCAAGTAAATGCATATCTGAGAAATGGCCGTTAGTCTGCCATCTTTGATCAAATCATGAAAATAAAATGATGTGCATTTGTATACCATCATATGTTGTCTTTGTGCCAATGTTTGAACAAAATCGGTTCATACATAGCCAAGATATGGCTGCAGATGGACAGACGCAAGGACAGACGAACCAGATCTAATCCATCCAGACCAGACCGTCCAGACCAGATGGACGGACAGACGGACGCAAGGACGGACGAACCAGATCAAATCCATCCAGACCAGACCGTCCAGACCAGATGGACGAACGGACGGACCAGACTCCCATTTTGGACTCAGTACATCGTGGGCTAATTAGCATGGACGGACGGACAGATGGACTTACAGACGGACAACCTGCAAACATAATGCCTTCAGCAATTTCGTCAGCGGAGGCATAAAAATCAGTTTTTGAGGGTCAATATGCAAATTCCAGGTTCAAAGTTCAATGCTGAAGTTGAAGTCGTGAATGCAAAAATCAATGTTGAAAAGAAGAGGGTTGAAATCTAAGCTGATGAAGGCACAACACAAGCAAACGATTGCACAAGCATGTGTTAAGAAACTGCACTGAAAGTGTATTCAGAATTGGAGCATAGATGCAAAAATGATGTCATGCTGGATACTTGGACATACACTGCTGTGCAAAAGTCTTGCACACTTTTAGGAGTTACAATATATGCATGTTGTGAGCATCAACAACTTAAACAAAACATCTACTGGAGTTTTATACCATTATAACAATGTTATTATTAATACAGCTTAGTTTGGGTGAGAAGAAACCAAGCTTGTCATTTCGCAATCTTTAATTCACATTGATCAGAATCTGCAAAAAAAAATCTAAAACTTGCGATGACAACAAATCAAAGTAAACAAGAAAAATAGCAATCAGGGATTGCAGACCCAAGTCAGAACTTGTTTTGTGTGGTGTTTGTGTAGTTTTGTGTGGTGAATTTTGTGTGGCATTTCTGCAATGGTTTTTTTTTTTGTATACCTTGTCGAGGCTCGTGTGAGAGCTAACACACAATGCACATCATGGGGGACATGAGACAAGAGAGGAGGGAGTGGGAAGGACAAAACAGTGGGGAACAGAGACATTAGGAGATCTGTGGAAGGGAGAGGGATGGGATGGGGAACATGGGGAATAGAAGCTGGATATGATAGGGACTTTCAGGAAGGAAATCAGGGAATTTGAAGGAGGTGGGTTGGGTGGATTATCGGGGGTAGAAAAGATCGAGGATTTGGATGGGGGATGATAAGAGGTGGTGGTGAATAGCTGTTTTGAAGGCCTGGAGGGAAGAATGGGAATAAATAGAGTGAGGGAGTTTATTCCAAAGGCAGGAAAAAAGAGGAATGAAAGAGTGAAGGTGAGCAGTGATTTGTGATTTTGGTAGTTTTACCAGAAGGGGTTGTTGGCGGACCTTGAGTGCCCTGCAGAAATGTGGTGGGGACAAATCGCAGAGAGAGCTGGGGGGGGGCGAGGCTGGAGAGGAGACGGTAGAAGACAGAAAGACCACCGACCAACCTGCGATGAATGAGTGAGAGGCCCAAAGACTCAGCCTCATTGCGGGAGATGCCAATGATCCGAAATGCCTTGGTTTCTACAGCGTGAAGCCGAGAAAGGTGGGAGGCAGGAGCACCAGCCCAGAGGGGAGAGCAGTACTCCACCAGGCTGCGGACGAAAGCTTTGTAAGTGGTCAGGAGCTCAGCTGGGCCGAGGAAGGACTTTGCACGACGGAGGATTCCCAGTCGGCGACTGGCTTTGGATGTGAGGTTTGAAATGTGGCTTTCCCAGGAAAGGTCATGGCAGATAGTGAGACCCAGAAGCTTGAAAGAAAGGACTTCTTCCAGAGGATTGTTGAGAAAGTGGATGGGGGGGGGTTATAAACGGTCCTTTCGAAGAGACATAGTGAGAGTGTGAGATTTGTCTGGATTGAAAGACATGTTCCACGTGTTGGACCAGTTTGTGATTTTACCCAGATCTGCAGTGAGCGAAGAAGCTGCTGCTTGCCGGTCTGAGGGATGACCGATGGTTCGGCAGAGGGTGGAGTCATGAGCAAACAGATATAGAAGATTTTCCAGAGAGTCGGAGAGATCATTGATGAAAACCAGAAAAAGAACAGGGCATAGAACGCTACCTTGAGGAACTCCAGCCTGGACAGGAAGAGGGGATGAAAGAACTCCATTTAGGGCTACACGGTGACTGTGACAGGAGAGGAAGTCTGCGAGCCATGAGTGGAGATGGCCTTGGATACCATAGGAAGAGAGTTTGGTGAGCAGGGTAGGGTGCCAGACTGTGTCAAAAGCACGTGATATGTCCAGGGATACGGCTCGGATTTCCTGTCTGGCATTGAGGACTTCCATCCATTGTTGTGAAAGCAGAAGCAGCATATCCAGGGTAGAGTGACCTGGTCTGAAACCAAATTGATGATCAGAAATCAAGCCATTGGAGAAGAGGAAGGATTTGATGTCTGAAGCGATGATGGATTCCATCACCTTGCTGATGATTGGGAGAAGGCTGATTGGTCTGTAGTTGCAGAGATCTGTTTTTGCACCTTTTTTATGCAGGACAGTGATGTTTGCTGATTTCCAAGCAGATGGCAGATGACCTTGAGCAAATGAGAGGGTGAATAGATCAGAGAGAGGGTGAGCAAGAGCAGAAGAGCAGGCTTTGAGGCCACATGGGCTGATGCCGTCTGGACCGGTTGCAGAATCTAAGTCGATGTTTGACAGCAAGCTCTCCAGCTTGTCAGGAGAAAAGGACACAGAGTCCAGGGACAGTTGGGTGCGACTGGGTAAGGTGGGTCGAGAAAGTGATGGGTTTTGGACACAAGATTTAGCTGCAAACACCGAGTTTAGGCATTCAGCTTTTTCACGAGCGGTATCAGTAGTGTGGCCTTTTGAAGTAAGGGAGGGGATGGAGGGGGAAGATACACCAGAAACAGATTTGATTAGACCCCACCAGGATTTTGAGGTTTGAGAGTTCATACTTGATATGAGAAAGATGTTGTTTTCTGGCTCTGCTGAGGGTAGATACACATTTGTTCCGAGCTTTATGGAAGGAACTGAGATTGCCCTCAGTTGGGTTTGCTTTCCATGAGGCAAAGGCAAGTTGTTTCAGGACAACTGCCTCACCACAAGCTTCAGTGAACCAAGGGCGGGAGGAAGGGTAGGACAACTGAAGATGAGAGGGGATAAATCTGTGCATGAGGAAGGGCAAGTGTTAACGTAATTAATGAGACATAATTAGAACTGCCACTATATAAATGCTGGCAGTGATGACTGATACAGCCATTTCCATGAAGAAGATTTTTGAAGGTTTAAAAAAAACAAAAGCATTATGGCTGCCAAATCACGTGACCAATGACATCATCAAAAAAATTTGTAGACCATTTTATCCCGAGATGACCCTCAAAATTTTTTATACTGATCAGATGTAGCATTCTTCTTCTTCTTCTTCTTCTTCTTCTTCTTCTTCTTCTTCTTCTTCTTCTTCTTCTTCTTCTTCTTCTTCTTCTTCTTCTTCTTCTTCTTCTTCTTCTTCTTCTTTCGGCTCGCTCCCGTTAGGGGTCGCCACAGCGGATCAACCGTCTCCATTTCGCTCTATCCTCCACATCTTCCATTGACACTCCAACCACCCGCATGTCCGCCCTCACCATATCCATGAACCTCTTCTTTGGCCTTCCTCTTTTCCTCCTGCCTGGCGGCTCCATCTTCAACATCCTTCTCCCGATATACTCCGCTTCCCTCCTGTGCACATGTCCAAACCATCTCAATCTCGCCTCTCCCACTTTGTCTCCAAACCGTCCTACCTGCGCTGTCCCTCTAATATACTCATTTCTTATCCTATCCATCCTCGTCACTCCCAATGAGAATCGCAGCATCTTTAACTCTGCCACCTCCAGCTCCGCTTCCTGTCTTCTTGTTAGTGCCACCGCCTCCAAACCATACAACATAGCTGGTCTCACTACCGTCTTATATACTTTCCCCTTCACTCTTGCAGCTACCCTTCTGTCACAAATCACTCCTGCAACTCTTCTCCAACCACTCACTCCATCCTGCCTGCACTCTCTTTTTCACTTCTCTCCCACACTCTCCGTTACTTTGGACAGTTGATCTCCGTTACTTTGGACAGTTTGGACTTTGGACACTCCCGACTTCCTCATACAATGCCACAACTCCTCTCTTGGCACCCTATCATAAGCTTTCTCTAAATCCACAAACACACAATGTAAAGCCTTTTCCTTGGCTTTTGCCACCTCTCTTTTTGCCTTTCACCGCCACTCCTTGTACTCCTGCCTACTTTCTTCATCTCTCTGACTATCCCACTTCCTTTTCGTCAACCCCTTCTTCCTTATACTTTCCTGTACTTCCTTGTTCCACCACCAAGTCTCCTTATCTTCCTTCCTCTGTCCAGATGTCACACCAAGTATCTTCCTAGCTATCTCCCTCACCACTTCCGCTGTAGTTGCCCAATCATCCCACCCATCTTTACCACCATCCAACGCCTGTCTCACCTCCTCCCTAAATTTCACGCAACAGTCTTCCTCCTTCAGCTTCCACCATCTGGTCCTTAGTTCAGCCCTCACTCTCTTCCTCAATCTCACCTCTAAAGTCATCCTACAGACCACCAATCGATGCTGTCGAGCTACACTCTCCCCTGCCACCACCTTACAGTCACTAATCTCTTTCAGGTTGCATCTCCTGCTTAAGATGTAATCCACCTGTGTGCACTTTCCTCCACTCTTGTATGTCACCCTGTGTTCCTCCTTCTTCTTGAAATACGTATTTACCACTGCCATTTCCATTCTTTTTGCAAAATCTACTACCATTTGCCCTTCCACATTCCTCTCGTTGAGACCGTACCTATCCATCACTTCCTCATCCTCTTTATTCCCTTCCCCAACATGCCCATTGAAATCTGCTCCAATCACCACTCTTTCATCCTTGGATACACTCTCCACCACTTCATCTAACTCACTCCAGAAATCTTCTTTATACTCCATCTCACACCCCATATGTGGGGCATATGCACTGATGACATTCATCATCACCCCTTCAATTTCCAACTTCACACTCATCACTCGGTCAGACACTCTCCTCACCTCCAATACCCTCTTGACATAATCTTCCTTCAGGATTACCCCGACACCATTTCTCCTCCCATCCACACCATGGTAGAACAGTTTGAAACCACCTCCAATGCTCCTAGCCTTACTCCCCATCCACTTGGTCTCTTGTACACACAGTATGTCCACCTTTCTCTCCATCATATCAGCCAACTCTCGCCCTTTGCCAGTCATCATCCCAACTCTCACCTGCACACTTCTACACTTCCCCCTCTCCCACTGCCTCCGGACTCGCCTTCCCCGTCTCCTTCTCCTCCTTCGCCCAGCAGTAGCACAATTTCCACCGGTACCGGTGGCGGTCGATGATAACCCGGGCCTCGACCGATCCGGTATGGAAATTCGTTTTGTTGTCCGCATCATGATTTGGCATAGGTTTTTACGCCGGATGCCCTTCCTGACGCAACCCTGGTCACCTCTTATGACACACAGGGATATGGAACACCTATTCTAACCGGGGCATACACCGGGCCCAGTACAACTGGTACTCATTTCGCCGACCTTGGAAGGATGGCAGGCTGAGTCAACCCCCTGGTGTTTTCGACTTGGTATATATATATATATATATATATATATATATATATATATATATATATATATATATATATATATATATATATATATATATATATATATATATATATATATATATATATACATATTCATATACATATACATATATACATATTAATTCAGTGTCCCAACGGGGCTTGAACTCAGGACCTTTTGGGTCCCAAGCCACTGCCCTAACCACTGCACCAACACCAGGCTTACAGATGTAGCATTCTACATTTGCAATTATAACATCATAACGAAGGCACCTATGATGTCATAAAAAAATTTTTAATCACATTCATTCCCATGACAAGTACTTGCTACATGCAAAATTTCAATTGTTTTCTTTGTGCGATTTCAGAGATAGAGAGGTCCAAAGTTTTTCCGCTTTTCCAATATGGCTGCCACACCATGTGACCTGTGACGTCAGAATTATCATTAAAATATTCTAACTGAGTAGTCGCACCAATGTTGAAAATTTCGTCTCAATCCGACAAGCGGTTGCAGAAAAAACACAAAACGTTCTGTGTGGATAAACAAACAAACGGACCCAAATGCAATGCCCTCTCCTTCGGCGAGGGTAACCAGAAAGCATCTCAAAATACAAATCCCATCCACATCCACTTTCTACTTAAACTAAACTTCATGAAAACAACAGCAAGAAAAAAAAAATTTGTAAAATTTATTTATGAGTGTTCTCCATATCAACATATGAATACTTTCAAAATATTTATGTTTCCTTGTACGCTTGTGTTTGTGCATTTGTACATTATTCTTTCATGGCCGAACCATAGCACCTCGAGGCTTAAAATGTTGGGTGTAGGTACTTCAGAATCTGTGCAAGGTTTATTAAGCCACCACACATTGGCCTTGACGTCCGTTTTAAGGCCGCTATAAAGTGTATATTGGGATGTGAGGCCAGGCAGTGCTACAGCCGGCACACAGGCAAACGGTAACCACAATGACGCCAACAACTCCATTGCTTTTCAATGTCTAACTCTAACACATCTTGAAACCACCGCTGGAAAATGCTGGGGATCCCCTTCCCTTCCCTCCCCCACCCCCACCCCCCAGGCAGACACACCCCTGCTAGTACTACGTATATAATGGAGCTATGGCGTATGTATGTACGTATGTATGTATGGATCCAAAACTCCAGGGATTGCATTTTTCACAAATTAAAATGAGTACTGTCAGACATATCTATTAACATATCTATCCACTACCTTCTTTCATATATGACTTGATCTCCATCTCCACCGAGTCCATCGGCACAATTTTTGAAGTGAAAATTTTTGTATGTGTGGGTGTTCATATATGAGGCGCCGTGAGGACGAGTGATGCAAGGGACACATCGGCCATTTTGGAGTTAATGCCATATAGCACTATTTTAACCCTTACCCTATCATCCGAGCCTATCATCATCATATTTAAAAAATGTCGCTTACATCACTCCTCCTCGCGGGGCCTCATATGTTCACTACCATTATATTATGACTTTCTGGAACCTGTGAGCAGACAGAGCCCAATGCACAGTAAAGTAGCATGTGTGAGTGTTTTCAGGTTTCAAGTGACGTATCGCCGAATGATACAGTATTCAGGACAAGTTTGTATACAGAATGCTCCATAGAAGTGACTGCTTAACAAAAACAACCAGGTTCTGCATATAAAGTGGCAGATATTCAAATTGTCAACAATAAAGTGTATGCAGTAAATCCGTTTTGTGTTTGAAACCGTGGATCTCCAGCAGGTATTTTTGAATAAATTGTAGGTGCATCATCAAAGGATACAATTTTATAATAGTTTCATTGAGAGATGTGGAAGAGGATTGACCTGCAATGAAAAATTACTTTTAATGCCTTCTCAAAAGATGAAATAGAGTTTCTATAAAAAGAATACTTGTCATAAAACATTTTGTTATTATAAACAGTATAAACAGTACTGTGAAGCACTTTTGGTAGACAATCCCATTTCAATCAATGAATTTCGACTTGATAGAATGAAATGAAGTGCATATATGTTTTAATAAAAATATATTAAACTGATGAGCCTTTATGGGGAAATTTAGTAAAACTCTCTAATATAATCAATCAACTGAAAATTGTGCTGTATGTCAATATAGATTGTTTTTTTTTTCCAATGCCACAGTGGTATATCCCATTGTGAGCACTCTGAATGTTACAGGGCCATTAATTTAATTATTGGGGAGGTTAGGGGGATGCAGGGGTGGCGTCCCGGTGTAAAGCATTTCCAATACAATGACCGATCCATTAAACATGCTTATTCGTTATAATAAAACTCCACTGAATTTTGTCACAATTATCAGAAAGAGCACGCAAATTAAAGTGGAAAACAAAAGCTAAACATCTATATTGCTTGTACATTATCAGTGCTGCCGCCAAGTGACACGTGTTTGTTTTTACTGATTGGAATGGATTATAGAATAAACCTAGCAGTATTCTAGGTTTCATTTCTGACAACATTGCATCAAACTACAAACTTATCATCCTGGTGCTTGGAAGAAAGGACATATCACAGATTGCAACATTCTTCAATGCAAACATTTACATAGCTAGCCCATTAGCAATCACTTGTAGAAGTCAAAGAGCCCATGGTGCTTTTTGAAAGGAGCAGTCATTTGTGTGCCGGCACACTGGCCAAGTTCAAATGCCTGATTTAATCAAGAGAAGCATTGTATCCATGGCATAACTACACCTCAGTAATTGATGCAACCCGACTATAGATGTTATTGAATCGCAGTCGAATACACATCCACTACATATATGAACTGCTTCAAAATCTTTGCAACCTCTGATGATGAGGAGAAATATATTTCTTGTTTCTTTCTTGTTTTCCTCCTCAAATTCTTGTTTCTTTGCTTGCACACATTTAAGTTTGTGACAGCAGTTATTATTTCATCATATGCAGCAAGTAGCTGTGGGTCTGCATCATTGCTGGGAGTGCTGCTGTGCTGGTGATGCAGTGACCTCTGTCGGTTAGAGCAAGAATTTGGAATTTGGCCAGGGTGCTGCTAACAATTCGTCTACTCTTCTCGAGGAAGCTTTAACGTCCTACAACTAATGCTAACGAATGTGACACTCAGTTTAACGTCCATCCAAGAGATGGCACATACATTGATATATTGCCCTGCATGTAAAACACCAAAATGTTTATAAGCTGGGTTGCGATTTTATGAACTGGCATAATTAAATTCTAACCCATACGAAGAACAAACTGACATATGATAGGTGTTTCAGATGCTAAATCTGACCTTTCTTCGATGTTTTGTTGAAAGTACAAATGAGAGCTTTAATCCTCTCCACCTCCCCAGTCATTTCTCCAACACGCTGTTGCGCCTCCTCCAATTCTTGTTTCTTCAACAAGTAAAGTTTCACCTCTGATTTTTGTTGATATTGTTGTTGGTAATTTTCCCAGATCTTCAAATAGTTTTTCTTGATGCCTTCAAATCGTTCACTGAACAGAAAACAAAAATATTGTGCTCTGTTCCTTCATTTAAACTTTTTTTTTTTAATTCACAGATCTGTAACTCTGAAAAACTATAAAACTTATGTTCAAAATGGAATAACCGATGTCCATATTTATAAAATGTTGCAAAACATTATTTCCAATAAATTCGGTTTACCTGCAAGAAAAATATTTTTCTGCCATTTGGATTTACAATAAACAAAAGTTAAGTTTGAGAGTATTTCACCTGATCTGATGTTATCAGAGACCCAAGGATTTGGAAAAGCTGAAAAGTACTAGAAGGGTCATAAATTATTAACAAACAAGTTTTGCAAAATAAGATATGGTAACTCCAAACTGGATATCATTGTCAAGGTCTTCAAACCTTTTTCATTATAGATGGTAACATCTTTTGTATCAATCTGAATTCATTTGTGTGCCTTTTTTAACATTGAAAGACATGGTGAAGGGAGAGGAAAGTGTATATATATATATATATATATATATATATATATATATATATATATATATATATATATATATATATATATATATATATATATATATATATATATATATATATATAAACATATCGAAGGGAGATGATGGGAAAAGTAGAGAAAATTATTGATCACAAGAATAATATGAATTACCATGAAGATTATTAGGTTGTATTTAGATGAAGTAATGAAGAAAACACAGGCCATACATCTGTAATTTAGAAACTGAGGTTGACAAATGGAAGTTAAGCTATCCATTTTTAGCTTATCTGGAATTTCAATTCCAGATAAGGTATTGTCATCATGCACTGTCATCATGTCCATCCCATATCCGTTCATCATGTCATCATGTCCGTCCACCCATTTCTACTTCGCCAGCCAAACCGTTAGGCTGATCTGGCAGAAATTTGGCAGCAAGGTTCCGCTCCTGACTGGTAACGGGGATTGCAAAGCTTGTTCCGGTCACGTGACTAAGGAGGTCAAAATGACGGACTTCGTAAATTCCTTCAAAAATATTTTTCTCCAGCTCCACAAGTCAGAATACTACCAAATTTGAGTTACAACATTAGGCCAGTGCCCAGATAAGCTGCAGGTTCAATGCTCCTATTTTTACAAGTCTGAATCCAGGAATAACGGGTGAATAATTCACAGTCACAAAAGTGATTGCAATGTCATAAAAGGTTTTGTTATCTTTGGATCATGTGTTTCATTCAAAGTTGATTATTTCTTTGGATTTATACCGTGAAATGCTTCCACATTTTCAAGTCATGTGCTTCTAGAATTATCATATGGTAAATTATTTAGAAAGATGGGGTTTGTGAGAGATTAATAATGGTTGAGATGTTTATTGTTTATGATCGAAACTGTTATAATGGTAGAAATTTGGCACATTTTCGATGAAACTTGACCACAACCTTCATCACATATGTTGTACCAAAGTGTATTGACTGTATCAAAAGCTGCGCTCATTAACGGGGTCTACGAGGATGGGGGGGGGTTCCCCCCCCCCAAATAGGTATTTGTTCTCTTCTCCAAATCTACACACAGGATTTTGATGAAACTTGCTGACAACCTTCATCACCCGTGATGTACCATTATCATCTGCATAAAAATCTGCGCTCATCAAGCGGGGGTCTATGGGGGGAGGGGGTGTTTTGACCCCCAAAGATAGGTGTCGGCTCTCTTCTCGGAAACGACACACACGATTTCGATGAAACTTGTCCACAACCTTAATCACCTGTCATGTACCAAAGTTTATTGACTGCATCAAAATCTGCAGTCATTAAGTGGGTTTACAGCAGGTGGGGAGGGTCTTTGCCCCCCCCCCCCAAAATAGGTATTTGCTCGCTTCTCTGAAACTACCACAACTTTCATCACCTATGATCAACCATATATATATATATATATATATATATATATATATATATATATATATATATATATATATATATATATATATATATATATATATTTCTGGGTCGGGGGTCGGTGGTGAGAACGACTACTATGTGGGGAAAGCTTGCGTCATCTCCCACCAATCTCCCCAGAATTGTAGGCCGTCGCTCGGATAATTCCGCGAGCCGGCGGGTCGTTTAACCGACCGTGGTCACCAATATCTCAACCGCGTAGCAAAGAGTCTATTTGTCTATAACCAAATTACCTACTTAACTTCGTGATTTCGACTACCGGGGAACCACGCCCTCGGCACGTCTTGCTCGAACCGGGTCACTCTACCGACTGCGGTAGAGTTCCAACTACCGACTACCAACTCCGGTTCGGATGCAGCCGAGCAGAAACTGCCAAAGCCGTGCCGGCTGGAATTAACGGATTATCAGGGATAAAACCCCGCCTAAACTCAGATCCGAACCATGCTGGAATAATTCAAGAAGGGAAGGAAATGAACTAGGACCATTTCTCACAAGTTTTATTTACAGTAAATGAAGACACAAAGCAAGACTTAACGCAAATATGCAAGAAGTGTTTACAATGATCCAAAAACACTTATTCAGATCTACTTACAAGACGGGCCCACACGCAGACACACACACACAAAATGAAAAGAAACCCAGAGTCTTTAATAGACCCTCGCAGCCATGGAGAGAGACAAGCTGGGGGTCAGAGTTCGGTGGTGCACCTGACCGTCGGAGAAAGGGCATGCTCCACGATGCGGCATCTGACAAAGATCGTTGGTCCGGTCCCCAGTCGCACGTAGGGACTCGTGGTTCATGGCGGAGCTCGGGTGGTTAACAATCGGGGTCCACGGAGGGAGGTCAGGGTCGCTCTGTCCTTCCTTAAAACTCCTCGTAGCAGCCACCGTGAAACTCCAGAACCCCGTACAGCCACCGTGAAACTCCAGAACCCCGTTCAGCCACCGTGAAACAAAACTGACTGCTTACAGCTACCTAAAACAGAGGCTTGCAGGAATGGTGGTATATTATCATTATTATTGTTGCTTTTTTTAGACACATACATTCCGAGGGGTGGACGTCATCTATTTATCACACAAGTAATGCATATCTAATATCACAAGTAATTTCCTGACACTTACTCTAAGGCATTCATTGAGGAGCTAACTGAACTCTACGAAGCAATGCTAACCTCTAAGAGTCATTCCCACAACAGTACCTTGTTTATTTTAAATATTGTCACATGCACGGCCCCCATGAACAACCGTTTTCACTCGATCACTCGTAAAGCAAACTCGATCGGACCCTTTTTTACAGAGAGTCTCGGAGATTTATTGGCCACTCTCCACGGGGAGGGCCCTTGGTGAAAACGCACCTTGCTGTCCGGCTCTGATTGGACAGGGTCCTCCGGCCCACCTTTCCGAGGCGGGGCCTCGGCCCCTGCCAGGAGACCCCAGTTACTCCTCCACATGGCTTCGCTCTCGACGAGTAACAGTGTCAGTGCCGCGAAGGTCATCGTACAAGAGTTACAACGTTCGTGGGAGCCGAGAACTGGAACCGCGAGACCCCCTCTCGGCAAGTCAAGGTACGAGCAGCCAGCGAGTGGTGATGGAACGTGATGGGCCGAAGGGGTCATGCATATGGGATGGTTTATTAGATGTAATAACCAAACTAAAATAAATCGCAACGCACACCTTTGATTCTCCCACTACACAAAAGGAAGGGGGTCTGACTACACACATACTTAACAACATAACTGACTTTTGGGACATCTGTATGTTGAATGCTTATGGTTTCCAGATCCATAACAATATATATTGGGGGGGGGGGGTTTGAGTGACTGTTGCTCCTGATCCAGGTGAGCTTCAGGACAGGCAGTCCCATTTTTGGTTTTGGCGGGGAGAGGAAGTGAAGAGCTGCTTGTGTGGTTCTTCTTCGTCTTTGCACGGACTGCATAGTTAACAAGGGTGTGAACTGTGAGGGCTCTATTGTGTGAAACAGTTCTGTTTTGAGAAATAATAACTGCCATTGCAAGAAACTAGTCTTCTTGTCCTCTATTTATGGTGGAATAGAAAATAAGTTATGTTCAAGGAAACAAGACAAGGGAAAACTCATTTACAACACCAGCCAATGTAAAACTGGTGTTAATATAGTTATGGATCATGAGTCTTGTTGCCGGAGTGAGTACAATGATCTTGTTATGTATGTTTACTAGTGGGTTCTTGTTGCCGATGGGTTAAAATGTTACTCCTGGTTCTTATCCACTTGTCGTTATGTCCAAAGATTCCACTGCAAAACCGTGGTCCAATACGATAATGTTCCTATTACGGTGAAGTTGCGATCACAACATTGACAACACATGGCCTTATTGACGTAAATTATTATTGCGAGAACAAGAGTTCAGCGTGAGATCAACAACTTGGTGGCAGTGTTTGCTTAGGAGCGCTTTGCCGTTTGTGATTTCAATCACAAGTTTGCTGAACTATTTTAAGATGGCATCAGCTGGTGATGAAAGTGTCAGCACGAAATGGCCACAAACTGCACTTCAAACAGAAATGTCAAAGGATCGAAAGAGAGAATACGAACTAACAAAGAGGAAACCGAGTATCGGCCCCTCGTGGTTGAAGGAGTTCACCTGGCTCGAATGGGATAAAGCATGAAACTCCATGTTTTGTCATCTGTGAAAGGAATTTCCCAAACATGCGGACGATGAAAGTCCATTTTTTCTTGGTACTGATGATAATACCTTTCGAAAGAGTTCTGTGAAAACTCATGATCAATCTAAGGCTCACGCTCAGTGTGTTCTTGCCAAGAGGGCTAAGGAAAATCCGTAAGGCACAGCTATGGGAAAGACTGTTGCTAAAATAACCAGGGAAAATCGAATATATGTATATATATATATATATATATATATATATATATATATATATATATATATATATATATATATATATATATATATATATATATATATATATATTTTGTTACGAATTTCGGCCCGTCCGGCGTGCAATCGGCCACGTAACTCGAATCGCGACACGTCGCCCACCAGAACGGAAAATTCAGTCGTGACCCTCCTGGAACTACTGCCAGGAGCCAGTCACAGGTGAGGGTTAAACCTCACCACGATCGTGCCAATTGCACACCCGTGCAGGATAGGGTTGCTCACCAAATTCGACCTACCGAAGTACCTGCGCGAGTGGTCGACCGGGCGATCGTACCTCGCCGCAGGTCGACTTCGGACAAGAACCGCTTCAGTGGCTCGTTCCGTGCTGCAGTGATAACCGAGCGGAGTTATCGTCGACCTCGCCGGTTCCGATTATTTATTGGGTGTCTACACCCACTACCAATCCCTTACGTGATGCAAGATGGAACTTTCAACGGAGAAAAGGACGCAACGAAACGGGAAAACAGTTCAACAAGCAAGCACTTTATTTCACACACACAGGGCAAGCACGTATTTACAGCCATACAAAATGCACATCTAACAGTTAAAACAATAAAAGCAACGCAGAGCTACAACCGGATAAAAAGGCAATTATTTTCAGCACACTTATACAGGTTTACTTACAAGACTGGCGCCACACATACATTTACACAAAAAGCAAAGAAAACACAAGCCACCCTCACAGGCAAGGAGGCAGACAGGTCCGTGGACCAAATGAACGTGTGACCTGGGTGATCGGCCAGGTCCACGAGACTGAAGGGGTCTTACCCGCGCCCTCGTGGCGCGATGGCGGGCTAGCCGCAATGTCCGCATAACGCGCTTCACTCCGTGCCCCTGGTATGGTCGGTGAGCTTCTCCAGGGGTGCGTCGCGCAGGCACCACAGTTGGGTTGGAGAACGGACGGGGTTACCGGCGCGATCTCAGTGCGGATGGAGGGGAATTGTTGATGCTCGGGGTCGGGAGAGGGGAATGGCGGACGCTCCGTCCCGCTAGCGGGGTCCCGGGACCGCACCTGACTCCGGCGAACTCTCGCCCCTGAGCCCTCTTCTACGTCCCTGCTCCACTCCGCGACTCCTCCCTCGACCTCCACTTCGAACTCCGTCCCCTTCGTCGTCCGATCCCCGCAAACACACGCCTCAGACTTCGCGACTTTCGACCGGCGCCACTTTCTGCACCCCTTCTGGACACACGAGCTGGACGCCTTTTTGGACACATTTCTTCACACTCCGTCCTGGACACACACACGAGCTGCGTCATGCTCGCGTCTTTAAAAGACCGGGGGAGGAGCCTGTCTGCAGATTCGCGGATCAAAACGCGCTTGGAGGCGGGGCCATGCCACCCGACGTTCAGCCATTGGTCGGGCAAAAAGGGGCATGAAGCCTTTCTGATCCGTTTTCCTCTCCTGAAGGGAACGCATTCACAGCGGGTTTGGAGGCAGAGCCATGCCACCCGATGCTGTCATTGGATGTAAGAAAAGGGGCGTGAAGCCTTCCTGATCCGTTTTCCTCTCCTAAAAAGGCACCCATTTGTACCCACGGCTCGACGAGTTCAGCATCAATTACCGAACGGGCCCTGGACAGCACGACATTTGGTGTTGACTGGTGGTGTAGTTGATGGTTGTGGAAGGAGAAAGGCGAAGGTGGTGGGGGGTTTGCTGTGGTGGTTTGGTTGCTGGCGGGCGTCGTTTGGGAATGGCGGTGATGCGATGTTTGCGGGATGGAGTTGTGGAGGTGAAGAGGCGAAGGTGGTGGTGTTTGAGTTGTTGGCGGCTTAATGGTCCAAAATAATGATAGAGAAAGAAAAATGGCAAACTCAAAGCGTCGCAGCCCGGATGAATCACACATATTCCCCCTAAACAACAGGTGTGGACTAACTACACATGAACTTAGCATCATAACTGATCAAAGGACCCTTTATGGTGTATTGCGAATTTCCACAGCCGTAACAATATATATATATATATATATATATATATATATATATATATATATATATATAGATAGATAGATAGATAGATATATACAGTATAGATAGATAGATATATACAGTATATATAGATAGATATATACAGTATATATATATTTAATTCGAATTGAGTTGGGCAACTCAAAAGTGACTGAGGGAAACTAAATTCTTGCTTTGCCCTACCTAAAGGGCAACCACACCTCAAATTTTTGTGAATCCCGATGTAGAACGATGGCTGGTGGATCATTGGGAGCACGACAAAGGCGCATGCAACAATGTCACATAGAAGAAGGGTAAAACGATCCTTAGCCACTGTGATCCGGAGCAGATCTTTCCTGCTTGGACAGGATGGTACGAGATGGCATCCTCTTCCAAAATAATCCCATCTCTTTGGCATTATAAACCTGCTCCAGCATAAATCCCTTCACCTTGATTAGTTCGAGTCATGAACTGGAGCCTTCGACCTCTTGTGCCTTGTGGAATCGTTGGTAACTCTGCAATGATTTCTCTAATACACCAGTCCACTCAAAGGTATTGTTGCGGTTCTGGAAACCACATGCCTCTAAGGCAATGGCATCCAACATACAGTGGTCCCCAGACAGTAATTCATTAATGTACGTGCAGTTAGACCTTCCCCTCATGTCTAATGGATCAAATGGGACAAAGTGCGTTGTGTGGATCTCATAGTTAGGTCTGATTAAATCTCTAACTTCAATCCTACTCTTTTTCTCTTATTCCTGAAATAAATCCAAGCAGGCCGCTTCTGAATAAACCGCACCCAGACGGCCGCTTCTGAAGACCGCAGCAACACCGTCCACCTTTGAATGCCCTCGCGGAGACCAAAGGAAGCATAAACTACACGATGGAAAAATCCTCCGCTGCAAGATATGGTGCCAAAGGGAATAGTAGAACCATACATTAAATCCCAATGTAATACATGATGCGCGCGACGCGCTCTTTTCAACCCTAATAACTAGATCCAATCCTTTCCTTCAATCGATATGCCTGGTGTTGGCTTAATGGTTAGGGTGGCGGGCTTTGGATCCTAGGGTCCTGAGTTCAAATCCCGCTCAGCTGTTGAAATAATATGAGGAGGCGTTGACTCGACCTGTCATCCTTCCGAGATCGGCAAAATGAGTGCCAGCATGCTGGTATACTGTGCCAGAGTGGCGACCCGTCCAATAGCCAAGGAGACTGCTTAAGCAACACCAACACTGCACAGAGTATGGTCCCAATCTCCTCCTCCTCCTCCTCCTTCACTTGATGACAGCTCAGGGCTGGCACTGCGCTCGAGCAGCCGCCTGTGAGGATCACCACTATGATAAATAACTCCATGCAGGAATAGTGGACCTGCGCGCAGCCCCGTGATATTTATCATCGCACAGTACGGGGCACGAACAGCGCACCTCTTCATTCGGGTCTGCAAGCTGGTTTACAACAGTGTCTTACCGTTGATTTTCGCTCACCACCGTGGCCACCAATGTCTCCCGCTGATGGCAGACATCCTCCCACACCTCCGCCTCAATGCAGCCGCCACCAAGCAGAGGCATGCTGTACGGCTCAGATCGCTCGGGCCGCATGGCGTACGAACGGGACAAGGGCAATGATCAGCGCCAACAGCAGCGCGCTGTGTGGCATGCCATGAAGCGGGCGCATTGACCGGTGCAGCAGAGCACAGCCCGGGAGTTCGGTGCGAGGCGATTCATATCGCGGGGTTCGGAGTGAGACAATTCCACAGTGAGGAGATGTCTAGCCAAATGTAAAATAAGGCCGTTTCCGGCTGG
Organism: Eptatretus burgeri; assembly: GCF_056783735.1. Lineage (NCBI taxonomy): Eukaryota > Metazoa > Chordata > Myxini > Myxiniformes > Myxinidae > Eptatretus > Eptatretus burgeri. The sequence continues at coordinate 38,459,156 of NC_140975.1, forward strand.
GCCAGTGGCCGGGGCCCAATGGGAGCACCCGATTCGGGTGACGCATTGCTTTGGGGCGGTGCCCCGCCCTGCACCACAGAGCCTATAAAGGACAGATCGCAAAGCCGTCCGTAGTTGTCGTCATCCTAGTCATAGTCGTCAAGGTCGTCCTCATCATCTTTGCCTGGCTTTGGATTGATCTCTGCATATGCCTGCTGCTCAGCAAGTCCCGTCTGCCACTCCGCCCACTTGCTCTCGATCTTCGCCTTCTCTGTAATCTCCACTCCCTCATCACTGGCTCCACCCACACACCTTCTCCACCCATCCACCTGACTCCGCCTGCTTGGCTCCACCTTCTCCACCCACTCGCCGCTGGCTCCACCTACTGGTGTTGGGCGTTGTTAGGCGTTACAAACCATGTGTATGTAATGGCAACAGTCCTGCCCTCCCTCACGCCTGACGGTCTCACCCATTCTCTGGATCGGTGCAGATGCTGCATCGGGGCCATAGCCAAGCAGGAGATGACGTGCCAACTCTCAAGGAGGGATCGTTCAGAGGAGGGTATCCCCCCCCAATGTACTGGGTAGCATGGTCAGTCAACCGTGAAAGGTATTATGAGACCGTTAGCCATTAGGTGGGATCGTTAGGTAACGAGACCGTTAGGTGGGAACCCGAGATAGTTAGCCTCATCTCCTCTCCTTTCTTCTCGTTAACTCCTCTTTATCGGGTTTTGTTTGTGTGTGTGTGTGTGTGTGTGTGTGTGTGTGTGTGTGTGTGTGTGTGTGTGTGTGTGTGTGTGTGTGTGTGTGTGTGTGTGTGTGTGTGTGTGTGTGTGTGTGTGTGTGTGTGTGTGTGTGTGTAATGGCACCAGTCCTAGCTTTAAGTTAAGATTGCAGAAGATATATCGGTATAGGTCTGCTCTATGTCTGCTTTAGTAAGTTGCTTGTTTCTTTGACGCACCACACATTTCTTTCTCGCCCTGCTTTACATACAACAATAAACTAACTTTCACTGTGCCACATATTTTTCCTCGCCTGCATGTAATAAATGCTTATGTAGAAATGTTCCCAGCTCGTTTTTGTCTTTTCCTTCATCCAGCTTGTTGATCCAGCATGGTCTGCATCCTAGCCGAGCCGGGACTTTATTCTCAATGATCCGTTCTTTTAGCCGGTACGTTCCTTGGCAGTGTCACTCGGCAGCATCTGATCCGGTAAAGTGATTCGGTTTGGACAAGGCGTACCGAGGGCGTGTGATTATTTTTAGGTAACCGGATAAACCTGAGACGGAGGACCCTAAGTCACGTGGTTGAGTTATTGGTGTTCACGGTCGGTTAGCAACCCGCCACATCATGGAGTTATCCGTGTGCGACGGCCTGCGATTCCTGGATGTCTGGTGGGAACCTGAGATAGCTCTCCCCCCCCCCACCCCAGTGGTCTTCTCACCCTGACCCCCAGCCGCAACAGTATTTTTTGTTTGGTCCTCGATCCAAACATTAAGCATTTTTATTTGAGGCATATTTGAGGGTTTACTGTACAGAATATTTCAAAAAGTTGTGGATGGTTATGAAAAAAAAAAATTTTTATTAAAAAAACAAAAAAAACAAAACGTGGTGGATGATTTGCATAGGTGAAAAGAAAAAGCTGATTCGATTTTGGTTAAGGTCTGGATGCAATCCAGCCTATCAGTGAGATACAAAACAAACCGTTCACCCTGGCAGAGGGATGTGCTCCACCGAGTGCCGTTCTCATTAGCTTTGTGTAATTACCTTGATTAATAACCGAGGTGGTTTTGACCATTCTGAGTGCAAATTGCATAATCCGCTTAGGATTGCTTTGTAGTTAAATTGCCTTGGCACATTCGTTTGCAGAATTAATCTCTGGCCTGCTCAGTCTCTAAGCCAGCTTCGGCAATGGTGAAAATGGTTGTTCGTGGGGGCCGTGCATGTGACAATATTTAAAATAAAAAACCCCCGGTCTTGCCAAAAGGTGTCCACGTGTGACTTCTTTAAGGTCACACTGAGGTGAACAGAGCTGCTATCCACCAGGAGTGACTCCTTGAGGAATATCTGCCTACGAGAGATTCCGATGAGAATCGTTCTACAGAGTAACCATGAAAAATATGCGTTTGCCTCATAACGTCACCAAATGACGTCAAAATTTCTCAAGCTTGACATATCTAGAAAGCACTCATCGAGGTGTTCAATTTGAGGTATTACACGATATGGTACATAAGATTTCAAAATTTGACCTTGGGGTCAAAAACTTTCAACCTCCAGTGCTAACCATGAAGGTCAAGGCCGATCGCCACCAAAAATTAATCAGCTAAGCGCCAGACCATGAACTATATTCCCATGAAGTTTGAAGACGATCTGATCAAAATTACTCAAAAAATAAGGGTTTCGTCGACTCCCCTGATTTGCGACAAAGTGACCTTGACCTTTGAGCTTGACCTTGAAATTTTTATGCGCTGAAAGGGAGCTTTATAGGACTCTGATATGCGAAGTTACAAAAATTTCCAATGATAACTGTGCTCTGCAGAGTGATCGATACGTGATTACAGACAAACAAAAAAACAAGCAGTCATAGACTGGTACTTACGAAATCGTCAACTTGACCTCTGACCTTGTCTAATAAAAGCTGTCTCTCGAGAAGGTAGCGACGCAAACCAGAAGTTTCTACGATGATTCTGTATCAAACCATCAAAAATCGTAACGTCGACCGAAGCAAAAATCTCCATTTCTCCACGCAATTATATTATGCCTTAACGTAACTCAACGACGCGTCTGCTCGAGCGCACTGCATCATGGGACGACCCGTGACGCGTCGAGTGAAACATTTTTTCATTCACTCAAACATGAAACATTCACTCAAACATGAGGGGTGGTCCAACCCCCATCAAATGGCAACCTCAACCAAAGGTGAATGAGAGGGTTGGGGTGCGATAAAAGGTTGGGGGGATGGGCGGAAGTTGGAAGTTGTCCGGAATCAGCCTGGAGGAAAGCTGGCGCTTCTTCTTTCGTGCTGTCATGCCAAGGCCATGCCCTCTCCTCTTCTCCAGGCCAGACGTATAGGACGCGATGGGCATTTTCCTGCCGAGCAAGCCAGGAAGGTGCCTGGATCTTTTTGCAGGATTCTGCCAGGAATACCCGATATTTCTGTCTCATGGATTCCCTTTGTCTTCTCTATCATGTTGTGAATGTTGGCCCAGATTGAGGATGGAGAAATTAAGGAATCCTGTTTGTACATTGTTTCGTGGTTGAGTATGGTTGAGTAAGAGTGAGGGTTTTTTTTGCAATTTATTGTATTTACTGCTTGTATTTCTTCCCATGTGTGATCAATACAAATCCAATTCAATATACCTGGTCTCGTGGTGAATTTTTGGTCATTGTGGTCACTTTTGTAATCAGGAAGTCTGTTGAGGGTTAATTGGCTACAGAAATTAACGCTGTCGATCGAGAGCTAGACCATACTGAATGTCTCATCGGCCTGCTTGGCCGTTAATTGGAGATGAGGTGTGCAGTACCAATTATCGTAACACCTGACTGATTCGACTGTGTCACCAGCACGGTATTGGAATGGAAAGACCCGTAATCCAGCCCGGGATGGCCGACCCTGCTGGCCATTACGGTTGCATTGAAGCGACCCGCCAGGATTACACCAGGCATCTGGAACAAACCTGTGTGGCTCCAACAATACTATTGATTGAAAGTTTACTTGCTCTCAAGAAGTTAGAGCTGGGTATACAAAATGTTAACAGTATTAGGATGTTGGTGGAATTCCTTTAAAAGAGAATTAAATAAGTACCGTGCAGCAGAAACAATAGAAGGATATGGATGGATGGGAAGAATGGGCAGTTAATATTGTGCAAGTGCTTGGGAGTATATGTGATTTTTACTTAGCATCTCCACAGCCAGTTAACTCCACTTCCAGTGTGCCTTGGTCCCCGTATTTCTACGCCTCCCCACCTTTAACTAACAACACTCAAAAAACATTACTCACACATCTTTCTTCACAGTTTCACGGATGGTTCGCAGTTCTTTTTCGAAAAATTCTTGATGTTGAATCAAAATGTTCTGAGTCAACTTGAGGCTGCATAGATGATACTAATCAGCAAGTTCAAAACAGTTTAATTACATATTTACATCCATTCCTCCACATTGTCATCCTGACACAAATGGAAAAGTATGTGTGCATAAATTAAAATAGTAACAAAGCAATGTATTTCTCGGGTTTGTTTTATTTTTATTAATTCCATTGTAAAACGAATGCCTCAACAAATAAAATAATTTTCAGGAAAACATTTAAGTTGAACAAAGCAATAAATTGGTGTTTAATCATATGGACCACCCGAAGACAGCATCAACTCACCCGTCAAAGTTTCTCTTGTTGTAATCCAGTTGTTGCAGATAGCGTGAAACATCTCTGTTTATATTCTCTATTTGGGTGTGCTGTTCCATCATCAATTTTTCTTTCTCCTTCAGCTTTGTAGTGAATACTGCAAATGTGTCAACAGTTTATTCCACAAGCAATGCACCAAAATATAGAAGGGCATGAGGTAGAGCATATACCTCCACCACGCAATTCCTCATCCACGAGAACATATCGGACCCAATACATTTTGAAATATCATGCCACATATTGTTTTTGGTCCTCTCCTCTCAATGGTGAAGAATCACTTTATAAATCAAATAATTCTTGCATCCGGATCTTTACCAAAATCAAATCAATTCGCCCTTTTCACACACCAAACCTGTCCAAGTTTTATCCGAATCCATCCACAACTTTTTGAGATATTGTGCAATATATTGGTTGAGCCCCATTTCTCAATGCTGAAGAATCACTCAAAAAAATGATCGGATCCGGATCCGGGTTTTCACCTAAATTTAATCAAGTCTTCCTTATCACACACCCGTGTCCACCAAGTTTCTTCCGAATCCATCCACAACGTTTTGAGATATTGTGCTATCGTTTTAGACCCGACCTCTCAATGGTGAAGAATCACATAGAATTATAGTGACCGGATCAGAATCCGGATTTTCAACAAAATCTAATCAGCCGTCCTTGTCACACATCCAACCTGCCCACCAAATTTCATCCAAATCCAGCTACAACTTTTTGAGATATCCTACACACAAAAAAAAGAAACAGACGGTGAAAACATAACCTCCTTCCACCATCGGTGGCAGAGGTAATTATGACATACACACAGGGGAGTGAAGTGACAAGTTTCTTATATGTCGAGTCAAATATGTGAAAGTTGTGAAATGTTTTGGATGTCAATTGCAGACACCTTAGAATAAAATCAGGAACTGGGTGTGAGCTTATATAAAAAGTATGGGATATGTCTTGAAGGATAAATTTGTAATTTGTTTGAAATTTTTTCTTGCAAAAAAAAAAATTAAACTCAACATACATGTATAGTACAATAAAAGCATGCAAACAGAGACAAATTATGACAAAACATACTTTTGTTATAACCAAGCAAATGATAGGAGTCATGGGTGTGCATGAAATTGACTCGAGAGTTTATACCCTAGTTCGAGCAAATCAATGTTGACATTAAGCAAGAAGCACAATCATTTTTAGTCAGAGTCGATGATCTTGCAGAGGACCTGTGTCAGACAAAGTATGAGACCCTGCTGCAAAGTCCGTGTTTTGCAAAAGTGCAAGAGCTATGGATGAAATTATTGGTGCACATCCATCGTAAAAATGGATAGATCTCTCAGCATTTTAGATGTCATATATCGATGTTATGGACGTGGAGTTCGGGGTTCACTATGAGGGGGAACCTCTTGGGCTCTTCCCGACTGGGGGGAAATCCTACTCATCTCTGATTGCATATGGAGGTCTTTTCCACAATTGGAATGATATTGTTATCTCAACCAACAAAGGTGGTCGGAAGTTGTGTTTTCACCCCTGTTTGGCTGTGGACAGGATATCTCAAAAAGTTATGGACTGATTTGAATAAAATTTGGTGGACAGGTTGGGTATGTGACAAGGACAAATTGATAAGACAGGTGAAGATCAGGATGCAATATATTTTTCATTTTCGAAGTGATTCTTCAGCAATGACAGATAGGGTCAAAACCAATATATCGCATGATATCTCAAAAAATTATAGACAGATTCAGACGAAAGTTGGTGGACAGGTTTGGTGTGTGACAAGGACGAATTAATTACATTTTGGTGACTATTTGGATCCGGATAAGATAATTTTTTTCATATAAAAAGTGATTCTTCACCATTGAAAATGCAGCCCAAAACGATGGAAAGAACAATATATCAAAAAGGTGTGGAAGGATTCTGATAAAACTTGGTGAATGAGTTGAGAAAGTGACAAGAACAAGCCAAATAGATTTTAGTTCAGGTCCAGATCCTGATCTGGCCTATCAGTGGGATAAAAAACGTAAAGTGTTCAGCCTGGCGGAGTTGTTGTTTTTGGTGGACACTGTGGAAGCTCGTATAAGAGCTAACACACAGAAACGCACAACAAGGGGAGCAGGAGAGGGTCAGAGATCATCTGTGAAATCAAGGTCAGAAATCTTGATATTCCCAAACGATGCACCGCAGCTTGATCTCTCCGACATCCTCCCGAGAATCCAGTACATACAAATGCTGAACAGTGTGGGGGCCAGTACACACCCCTGACAAACTCCAGCAACAACTGGAAATAAGTCAGAGATGGTACCACCACATCTTACAGCACTCTCAGTACCAGAGTAGAGTTCAGACATCAGATCGATCAGTTTTGGTGGCACCCCTCGAAGACCAAGAATCCTCCAGAGAGCATCCCGATTCACTGAATCGAAGGCTTTACAGAGATCAACATAGGCTGCAAGCAGCCCCTGCCGAAACTCTTGTCTGCGTTCGGGAGGACCCGAAGAGCAAGGATACAGTCAATCGTTGACCTCTTTGGTGTAAAGCCTGACTGCTCTGGACGCTGGTGCTCAAGCAGATGGTGGCGAACCCAATCAATAATTATCCGAGCAAAGACCTTGCCCGGCACTGAGAGCAGCGTCACCCCTCGGTAGTTGTTGCAGTCTTGGCGATCACCCTGCCCTTTCCAGAGAGGGACAACAAGGCCCCTCTTCCAGTCAGTTGGGATGATGCCTGTGTTCCAGGAAGAGCACAGAACTGCATGCAACGACATGAGTGCAGCATTTCCACCAGCCTTGAGAAGTTCAGCATGGATGCCACAGATCCCTGGAGCTTTACCCCATTTCAACCGGTTCACCGCAGCCTGTGTTTTCACAAGCGAAGGTGGACTACAGTTGATTGGAGGGTCAGCAACAGGGATTGTAACACCCCTGACGTCCAACTCGACAGCTGGTGAATTAGCCTGGAACAAGCACTCAAAGTAACCAGCCCAGCAGGCCTTCACTTCGGACTCCTCTGTCAAGAGACGACCACCCTCTGCTCTAACTGCAGTACATCGAGGCATGGGCTTGGATGAATGCAATGCGTGAATTCCCCTGTAAGCAGGACGTGAATCCCATGACCACAGGTGATGCTCTACCCCCTCACAGATTCCTCGCACATAGGCCTCCTTGTCCACCCTTAGCACACGTACAGTTTTACGCCTCAGCTCCCTGAACAGCTCAGCTCTGCCATTCAGCTTGGCCCTGCGACTCTGGTCAATGGTATCCAGTGTCCCTTGAGAGACAAAATTCTTCTTTGCACTATAGTGAGTTCCAATGAGGCTGTGTCTTTGGCCCTCTCACTCTCTCACTGCAGGCTGGTCGGTGGTCTTTCTGTCTTCTACCGTCTCCTCTCAAGCCTCCCCCCCACCCCGCTCTCTCTGCGATTTGTCCCCACCACATTTCCGCAGGGCTCTCAAGGTCCGCCAACAACCCCCTTCTGGTAAAACTACCAAAATCACGAATCACTGCTCACCTTCACTCTTACATTCCTCTTTTTTCCCGCCTTTGGAATAAACTCCCACACTCAATTCAATCCCATTCTTCCCTCCAGGCCTTCAAAACAGCTGTTCACCACCACCTCTTATCATCCCCCATCTTTTCTACCCCCGATAATCCACCCAAGCCCACCTCCTTCAAATTCCCTGCTTTCCTTCCTGAAAGTCCCTGTAATGTCCATCTTGTATTCCCCATGTTCCCCGCCCCATCCCTCTCCCTTCCACAGATCTCCTAATGTCTCTGTTCATCACTGTTTTGTCCTTCCCACTCCCGCCCCTCTTGTCTCATGCCCCCCTTGTTGTGTGTTGTGTGTTTACTCTCACATGAGCCTCGACAAGGTATACAAAAAAAAAAAGACATCCACCGGCAACATCAAGGACGGTGGTCTTGAAGGCACTCCACAACTCTTCAGGACCTCCCAAAGCACCTAGACTCCTCAAATCTCCACTCAGCTTGTTCGCAAACTCATCAGCTACCCTCTCATCCTTGAGCTTGCCAACATCCAGCCTAGACTGGGATGGTACCATTCTCCTGGATTTAAGGTGCAACTTCAGAGTTGCTACAACAAGCCGGTGGTCAGTATTGAGGAACTGAGCACTCCAGTAGACCCTGCAGTTCTGGATCATCCTCCAGCGACCATCAACGAGGACATGGTCAATCTCCTTTGCCACACCGCCAGCATTGGAATACCAAGTCCAGCGATGAGCTTGTGGGTGCTGAAACCATGAACCGGCCACCCTAAGTCCATGACTTCTTGCAAAGTCAAGGAACTTAGTGATATTCTGGTTCATAGTTCCTGACCCATGGGGACCAACACACGTCTCATAAACATCCCTTTCAGTTCCAGTCGATGCAATGAAATCCCCCAAGACCAGAAGTGTATCTCATCTGGGGCACTGATCAACCACAGACTCGAGCGTGGCGTAGAATGCATCCTTCACGGTGAGATCACTCGCCTCAGTCGGAGCATAAACAGAGATCAGGGAAATGACACCCAAGGAGTGACGAATCCTTAGTCTCATAATACGCTCATTGACCGGTGTTACCTCAATTATCATTGGAGTCAGCTTATTGGACACAGCTTCAGCAACTCCTTGGGAATGGTCGCCATCAGAGCGACCAGACCATTAGTAGGTGTAACCACCCACCATGATCTCGCCACAATCCGGCCTTCGAACCTCAGAGAGTGCTGCAATACCGATGTCCAAACGCTTCAGATCAGATGATAACAGAGACAGGTGATCATCCTCTTTTCAGGATAGAACATTCCAGGCACCCACCCGAAGGGACCGCCTCAGGTTAACCCAAGGAGACCACCGTCTGGTGGACGACACCTCAGCACCACTCCGACACACTCTCCCGCAATCTGACCTGGGAATGTTACATGTGGTTTCCCTCCTATCATCAAAGATTGGGGGTCCCGAAAGCTTTGCCCCAATCCTGTCATCCAGTGAGCTGCCCTGCGAAGGGAAGCTGCACAGGAGGTACTCCCACAGAGTGGGTTTTCAGATTTCTTTGCGTTTTTGTGTTTTGCGGAATGAAGGGTTTTACGGTGGCCGGAGTGCAAATCCTGCCACAAACCTCCTAATAAGAAGTAACCCAACTGCAGGAGGACGTCCGCAGACACAGTTGGGCATTGGATATGGATGGCCGTTGGCTCACAAGGAGCTCCACTGCCCTTTGACAGTTTTTTTTTTAATCCTGCTGGGTGTCCATATCCAAACACCCTCCTCACCAAAAAAAGCTGGTGGGGGAGACGGTTTAGTCACCAACTAAACGTTTATTAAGGGGGAGACGTTTATTAAGCAGCTGCTCCTTTTCTGTCATTCTTCCAAGCACAATTCACATGGCCACATGTTCTGGTGTTGCATTTATGCTGTTCTGGTGTTGCATGCACCAATCCCAAGGCATACATTGCAGTTTCCTCCCTGCACGTTTAGATGTGCTTTGTGTCCATTATGGAAGTACTGTTGCGAATCTGGAAGCCATGAGCACACAACATACAGGTCCGATCGATCAGTTATATCGGTAAGTACATGTTGCCAGTTAGGGTCCCGTCCCTGGTCTCATGGGTAATTAAATGTCATGCACTGTGGAGTTATTTTGATAGTTAGGGTTTTTCTTTTATTTTTAAACCACCAACATCAACGCCGACGACACCGCATCACCCTCACCTTCACTTCGCTTCCTTCACCTCGCTCTGGCCGACGTCATGGTGGGCGGAGTTCAAGGAGGAGTCGCGCGGCGGCCCTCGAACAATCAGTGTGCAACGAGTGGGGTGACTGTGGCCCGGCCAATCAGATCCCGCAACAGGAGAAAAGGGCTCCGCGTGACGTCACCACGCCCTCAGGCCAATCAAGGAGCTTGCCGCCCGTTTTGGCCAGTGAGAAAGATGAAGAGCGATTTTGCACGCCAAAACCAGCCAGTGAGAGAGGGAGGGTCGCGAGGAGGGCCCCCCCTCCCTCCTCTGAAGAGGGGGGTATAATTATAGGCGCGGTCTGCACGTTCGTCATTGTTCTGGTCCTGGCAAGAAGTGCGCACACGGGTTCTGGTTCTGGCAGGGAAGTGGACATCTGCGCGTAGGGCGATTGAGTTCAAAAAGCGTCTATGCACGGAGTGGTCGGTGCCACAAAGGGTCTTCTTCCTCCTCCTGCAAGAGGGTCTTCTTCCTCCTCCTCCTGTGAGAGGGTCTTCTTCCTCCTCCTCCTCCTGTGAGAGGGTCTTCTTCCTCCTCCTGCGAGAGGGTCTTCTTCCTCCTCCTCCGGCAAGAGCATCTTCTTCCTCCTCCTCCTCCCAATGACCAAGAGCTTGGGCTTCAGAGACACCATACACCACGGGAGCCGCAAGGGTGCGCGCCGTCTCTCGGTGGGATACGGAGGAGAGGCTTTGACTGCCAGGACGAGCGCCGAGCAGAGCTTTGGAGGCTGATCGCAGCTCGCCGGTGTCTGGGTTCGGCTCGCCTCTCACTGGGGCCGGGCCGACTCAACGTGAAGACCACACGAGGTGGACAGGTCCGAGGAAGAATCTGGTCTTCAGCTCGTCCTTTCGATCTGAGTTGGAGGCCTCAATAAAGACCATTTTGGTCCGATTATTTTGGGTGTGTGCATATGTGTGTTTGTGGCGCCAGTCTGCTAAGTAATGAATTGTTAAGTGCCTTGCTGTACATACATGCTTATTAATATTCGGATAACTCTGCCCTTACGTGCCCCCCTCATTTCCGTATTGTGAATAAATATACCCATGTGTTAAATGTATCGGTTCGTTTTTGTCTTTCTTTTATTGGTTTAACACAGTGCGTGTTGGAGAAATAGCCAGGCTGTTGCCGCTGTAAAAGGGATATTTGGACCGACGAAAGCTCGGTGACCATCCGCTCGGGTCGCACACGGTTCGAATATGCTAGCGACTCGTTCCGTACGAGCATCATCGAGGGTGAATTTCCCCGGTAGTTTGGACCACGTGGGTATTTAGGTAAATTGAAAGTGGCAATCGACCCTACCCCACGTGGTCGATCTCTTGGCGAACTTCGGTCCGATAAGGGACCCATAATTTTCGGAGTTTTCCGAAGAGGTACGACCTATACATTCCGGGTGATCGGTGGAGTCGACCCTGCAGCTTCATCTAGTGGTCGTGCTCGTCGCCGATACCCGGCCCCGCAACAGTACCTGCTGAGTCACGAACAATAGTAGCAACCTGTTTACTCTTGTGCCAAACACCAATCAATCAGAATGATCCCATTGGTTTTTGTGGACTAAAGCGTTGCTGACTATGTGCTCACTGTATCCAACATCCATATCACTATGACTATATGGAAGAAACGATTGCAAGACATGATAATAATAACAATCATGAGTATCCAAAATGTAAAATAGCATGGCAACAAAATATAATGTCACCTAAAACTGCTAATCAATCAGCAAAAAAAACCACCATAAAATACCTGAAAATTCCCATTTCCTTAACAGTACTGGTACTGCACTGTATTCTATCTCCTGCTGTCTCTGATTACATTGCAGAGTATTCTCTAAAGTGGTCTTCAATGACGTAGTCATGCACAATCCACTTCAACAATAACACCCATGTAATAAAGTTTGTTCAACAGTATATGTCATGTGTTTCAGGTGATATTGAAATGCTGGAGAAAGAAAACATACACTGTTGTTGCTCATTCTCTTCATTGATCAATTTCATCTTCCAATGCATTTCCATCTCTGGAGGTTTGATAAAACAAAATGTTAGCAAAAAATTATCCATTATATCAAAAATTCTTTGGTCAGAAATTCCATTCATAATGGAAAAGTAGAGCAGGCATGGTGGCAGAAAATCAAAGCAGAAAATAATGATCTGCCATTGAGAAAATAAAATGCAATAACTGGTGTTAGCTTTAGGGCTGTTGCTTTGTGTTGCTGGAAAAATGTTCACCAGTTTGTTCATTTGTGTCACATATAATAGCGAGAAGGGCACTTGGTAGAGCACATACCTCTGCCACGTAATGCCTGATCCACGAACATATCAGGCCCAATACATTTGTGAAATATCATGCTACAACGTACTATGTCGTTTTTGGCCCGATCTCTCAATGGTGAAGAATCACTTTAAAAATTAAATAATCCTTGTATCCATATCTTCATCAAAATCAAATAAATTCATCCTTGCGACACACCCAACCAGTCCACCAATTTTCATCCGAATCCGTCCACAACTTTTTGAGATACTGTGCTATATATCGGTTTAGTCCTATCTCTCATGGTGAAGAATCACTTCAAAAATTATCAGATCCTGCGGATCTTCACCAAAATTGAATCAATTCGTCATGGTCGCACACCCAACGTGTCCACCAAGTTTCATCCGAATCCATTCACAACTTTTTGAGACATTGTGCGATATATCAGTTTAGCCCAATCTCTCAATGGTGAAGAATCACTTGAAAAATTATCGGATCCGAATTTGGATCTTCACCAAAATTGAATCAATTCTTCCTTGTCACACACACAATGTGTTCACCAAGTTTTGTCCAAATCCATCCACAACTTTTTGAGACATTGTGCGATAGATCGTTTTTGGTCCTATCTCTCAATGGTGAAGAATCACTTTTTAAGATCCTAGTAGTCGGATCCAGATCCGGATCTTCACCAAAATCTCATCACTTCGTCCTTGTTTACATACCAAACCTATCCAAAAAATTTCATCCAGATCCATCTACAACTTTTTGAGATATGCTGTACACAATCAGACAAACAAACAGAAATGGGTAAAAACATAACTTCCTTCACCTTCAGTGGCAGAGGTAATAATAATAATAATACCAATAATAATAATAATAATAATAATAATAATAATAATAATAGTGCCTTTGCAAGAAGTTTTAATGCAGGAGAAGGTCATTAGGCCCATCAAGCCTGCACAATGGTTGCCAGGCAATGGTTCCTTGCCTGTACTCCTATCCTTTTTAAATGCTGAGTTTCAAGCAAGGAAGCAGCATATACCATTTTTAAAGTCTTTAGTACGACTCGGCTGGGGTGAGGTCCAAACCAGTTTCCTCCCAGATTCAGAGCAAATGCTCTAACTCTAACCATTACACCACCAAGTATTTCATTCAGCTAAATGAAAAATAGCTTGTAACGTGGGCCCGTGCATTGTAGATGATTATGTGACACCATACATATTACAAGCTGCACAGATGAAGGTTAGACAACAAGCATTGCTATTACCTCCGCCACTGAAGGTGTACAGATCTTATGTATTCACCCCATTTGTCTGTCTGTTTGTGGACAGAATATCTCAAACCATTGTGGACGGATTCAGATGAAACTTGGTGGACAGGTTGGGTGAATGACAACGATGAATTGATTCGATTTTGGTGAAGATCTGGATCCGAATACTAGAATTTACGAAGTGATTCTTCATCATTGAGAGATAGGGCCAAAACACAATATATTGCACGATATTTCAAAAAGTTATGGACAAATGATGACAAAACTAAATGAATGACTTGGGAAGTTGACAAGAATACGCCAATTCGATTTTTAGTTCAGGTCTGGATCCAGATCCGGCCTATCATTGGGATACAAAACATAAACTGTTCAGCCTGGTGGAAGTATGCACTCTCCCGATTGCAATTCTAGTTTGGGGTGCAATCATTCCCAACTTTGCCATGATAAGTGAATAACTTCAATGCCAGAAACAGTTCATCATGCAGCAGGCATGAATGTCTTGATTGCAATTCAATAATTTATAACTTACACATCCATTTTATGAAATGAAACCCATTTCAGCTCGCTTATTTATATGAAATGAAATAAAATAAAATAAAATTGGTGGGATAATGGTTTGTGCCTTCGCTCTGGGAGTCTGGGAGATCAGTGGGCTGAACCTTAGCCAAGTCATATCAAAGACTTTTACGAATGGCACATGCTGCTTTCTTGCTTTACGTGCAGCTCAGCATTTAAAAATGAAAGAGCATGGATAAAGAGCCATAAGTTGGCTTATTAGTGTAGGATTTCATGCCAAATGCCATCCACCTGCATCAAAGTTAGCTCCACCACATACTTTGATAGGCCTACTGGCCTCCACCTTGTAAGGGAACTCTTAAAAACCATTATAAAAGGTATGCAATTATTTTAGAAACACTAATCAAAACAGAATATATTGGGGTAAAGTAACCAAGAATACAATACAACAGCAGACCTAAAGTTTTGATGAACTTTTCCAATGCACTTGTTTCCATTTGTGGTGTCTCCATGGTAATTTCTGCTCAAACACCTGCAAATAAAAAATTTCACCTCAAGATGCAAAATTGTTAAGATTGATGTTTATATGGCAAGCAATATGGACTCAAATGCAAGAATTGCTGTAAGTCTTGTAAGAAAAAATCAAAATTTTGACTATTTTTCTCCTGGGGAGACCTTTTGAGAAGATGAAGTGCTCAAGGGTTGTTAACTCTCATCAATCCAGTAAATGCTTATAGAACACGAATCATCATCATCATGTATCATGCATGCCCGATGCAGAGCGCTGGTGCTGCTGAAACAGTCACTAAGCTACAATCTGGATCGGGTCGCTACTTCGGCTCAGCAAGTCAAGACAGGTATTTGTTCAGGGTTCCGGGGATAGCTCACCGACTCTTCTCGAAGGACATCGTGGGATCTTTAACATCCACCAACTAATGCTGGCAGATGAGACAGAGTACTTAAAGCAGGTTAAATTAACAAACTTCAGACAACATTAAATAATGACTAAAAATCTATATTCATAAATATAATTTCACACCTAAGCCCCTTACCATATACAAAGCTTTTCGTCTGCAGCCTGATGGAGTACTGCTCTCCCCTCTGGGCTGGTGCTCCCACCTCTCACCTTTCTCAGCTTCACGCTGTGGAAACTAAGGCATTTATGATCATTGATATCTCCCGCGATGAGGCTGAGTCTTTGGGCCTCTCACTCTATCACCGCAGGCAGGTCGGTGGTCTTTCTGCCTTCTAACGTTTTCTCTCCAGCCTCGCCCCCTCCCCCCTCCCCCCAATTTTCCGCAGGCTGCTCAAGGTCCACCAGCAACCCCCTTCAAGTAAAACTACCAAAATCAAGAATCACTGCTTACCTTCATTCTTTCATTCCTCTTTTTCCGCACCTTTGGTACAAACTCCCACTCTCTTCAATCCCACTCTTCTCTCCAGGTCTTCAAAACAGCTGTTCACCACTATCTCTTATCTTTCCCCATCCAAAACCATGATCTTCTCTACCCCTGCTAATCCACCCCAAACCCACCTCCTTCAAATTCCCTGCTTTCCTTCCTGAAAGTCCCTGTAGTGTCCATCTTGTTTACCCTGTGTACCCCACCCCATCCCTCTCCCCTCCATAGATCTCATGTCTCTGTTCCCCACAGTTTTATCCTGCCCTCTCCGGCCCCTCATCTCCTGCTCCCCTTGATGTACATTCTGTGTGCTAGCTCCCATATGAGCCTCAACATTGTATACCAAAACAAATTAATGACTGGTTTATATTAATGGTTCGCACAGCCATGGAAGATCAAATTTCCAGGAGTTTTCCAGCCAAAAACGTTGTTTTATAACAACAAATGGTTTATGTAACAAGTGATATTGGAATAGACCACAATTAGAAGAATAAAACCTTGTTTGTTTTCTGTTGTTCCATTGAATATTTCAGGAACTCGAAACAACCGCTCCCTTTGGGAGCATCCTTGGGGGTGGTGTTGTGGAAGAGGTGGAGTAAATACATTTTGGACCGTGGCTAATAATCCCCCATCTTCAGCAGGGGCCAATAAACCACTTGCACTGTGGCACATGTACAGGTGAAAGCCGCAAATCATTTCCCCCTCCTCACGTAGGGGGGGGGGTGTGTGTGTGTGTGTGTGTGTGTGTGTGTGTGTGTGTGTGTGTGTGTGTGTGTGTGTGTGTGTGTGTGTGTGTGTGTGTGTGTGTGTGTGTGTGTGTGTGTCCGTCCATTATTTGACCATGGGTACCACCAACCCGTGCAAAATTTGGTGGAGATCGGCCCAGCCCTGTTTTTTTTCTATGATTTTCAGACGTACAGAGAATTGCCCGATTTAATAGTCAAATACTGTATATGTAAACCGACAGCAAAAATGCCAGCTGAGCATGTTATTTTATACCAAAGAACCATTCCAAGTTGTACCTTTTGCAGCGTTAATCACCAGCTTCTGTCACATGGATTGCTTACATGGAGTAAATTGCAATTAATAATTATTATCCTCATTTTCATAAAAAATTTCAGTCAACAAATAAATGTATGCTCTCCAAATATGAGGTGGACATTTGGATGACAGTAAACCCTCTTTCCCACAGGCAGTTACGTTTCCTCTCACCTATAAACTCATGCGGCATGAACTGGAGAGGTTTACAGGAATCACCCTCGCTCAAGCACAGTACAGACATTTTAGCTCAAAATTCAACACACAGTTTCCACCGACACCACTTTTGGCTGTAGTCTACCACTTTTTGTATTCTTGAACAGCCTACCGATTTTATTGTTCAATAATAGAGAAAAATACTGCTTTCACAAAATAAAACGTCTCACCGGAGGTTTTGATAGATTTTCATGTTGTGATAACATTTCCCTCAATGATGCATGAAACGTCATATCCGTAATGTCATTGCAATTGTCGGCAGCTAATGATAAATGCCGTCCCATTTACAAGCATTATGACCCGCGAAATGTAGGATTTTTTCTCATTGGTTGACTGACATGATGCAACTCAGAGCAAAACATTGCACCAATTAGAACCACGCATGTGCTGGGTTAGCCGTATGCACAAGTCGCATGAAGATGTTGGGATTCGTACCTTTTTAAAGCTTTTTGTTTCTTCCCAACTCAATTCACTCACTTGCACTTAATTAAAATATATTCCTGCTTGCTATTCCAGAGGAACATTGTGTATAGAGATAAGGAATATGGTCAACCTTGAATGATCCACAGGAACATTGTGTAAGTGGATCTGGGAGTAACTGCAGGTCCTCCTTATCTTGTTTAATACACAGGTGTTGAAAGGACATAAACCAATTGGTAAACATCTGGTCCTGGGATGAAAGGAAGGACGATTATGTAATGAAATTTGTTGGAGATAAAACCACGTATATATGAGGGAGTGACTTGACCCCTAGGGCAGAGCACTCTCTGGGTTACCTCGGTTGCTAATTGGTGTACCTGGTGTCTGCTTTCCATGTACGCACATGTTTGATAGATAATAAACAGTTTTCTCTCAAGTACATCTACGTCTTCATGCCTCAGTAAAGGGTGATCGACGCCTCGACAATTGGCGAGACAGGGGAGAGACATGGAGGAGGAGAGTTGAGGATAGACCCTTGGTGACCAAAGAGAAAAGCCATGGTGACCAATTTGAAAAATACACACATGCGGGAGTGACGGTCATCTCTACGAGAAACAAGCACGAGTTCCTGTTACTAGGGTGTAGTGTTCTCGGGTCAGGAGGGATTTTTGGCCAACTTTGAAGTCACGTGACGCGAAAACGAAAGCGAATATCGAAAATCCGGCCAGACCAAATCTACATATTGTCCCATAGATTCATATGCCACAATCAAATTCAAGATAACTTAAGAAATGTAGGAGGAGATAGATTTTGAAAATCGTCATTTTGCAACTACATGAAGCAGTTTTCGCAAAATTCAAAGTCACGTGACGTATACGTATTCGAAGATATCGGTATTCTTTTGAATGTACATGAAAGACAAGGTCAGCTGCTATGCAATGACACCATTCATTAACTTTTACCATGCCCAGTAGAGAATATATAGTCTCCTGAAGGTAGGGAGGTTTTTGCAAACTTTGAAGTCACGTGACACGAAAATGAAAGCGAAATTCGAAAATCCGTCCCGACCAAATTTAGATATTGTCCCATACATTCATATGCCACAATCAAATTCAAGATCGCTTGAGAAATGTAGGAGATAGATTTTGAAAATGTCATTTTCGCATTTTTTGCCAACTTTGAAGTCACGTGACACGAAAACGAAAGCGAATATCGAAAATCCGGCACGACCAAATTTAGATATTGTCCCATAGATTCATATGCTACATTCAAATTCAAGATCGCTTGAGAAATGGCGGAGGAGATAGAATTTGAAAATCGTCATTTTCACAACTTCAAAGGCCTCGTGACCTTGACCTTGACCTTCGGTGCCCTTGAAAGTCATACCATCGTGTACGTCTCATCGACCTCTATCAGGATCACTAATGACCAGATCTCCGCTTCAACTTCATTGTGAACGGACGGACAGACGGATCGAAGGACATCGACACCCATATTATTAGGTCATGCTCGAAGAGATGACCTAAAAAGGTAAGTCTTTGTGCTGGGGAGTTTAAATTAGATATTCTCTTTCTCACCCCAGGTTTTGTCCATCCCTGCTTCTGCCCCATGTACTCGCCCAAGAACTGGTAAAGATAAGTGTGGAGAGAATTGTTTATTGTCTATCAAGGGCTAGCTATCTTAAGGTCCGGAAAAGGGGGTTTGAGGGCTGAGGAAATATGGCTAAGGTTGCCTAGTCGGACCCAAGAAAAACTCCAGGAAGGGTTCAGCAATAGTGATGGGAAACAGATCAGGAAAACGAGAGGAGAAGAAAGAACCTCCTCGGGATACCCCTACTCACCATATGTTTAAATTACATGGGATGGCAGCAGTGGAACAAAATGATTGCTGGGCAGAATGAACAGTTAAAGATAGCTCACCATGGCCAGAGGGTGGGTCGCTTGACCTGCCAGCAGTGCAGAATCTGCGGAAAGAGTTGCTAAGACGCCATAGACTATCCAGAAAGAAAACGGCAGTGAATTGGCTGGGATTTGGATTGTGGCAGGAGGAACAATTAAAAGATCAAGCACAGCCAAGCAAGCGACCTTGGTGGGTAAGGTGCTGAAGCTTCATATTGTTGCGGGCCGGGTATCGGCGACGAGCACGACCGCTAGATGGAGCAGTAGAGTCGGCTCCACCGAACACCCAGAATTTAGATCGTACCTTTCGGAAAACACCGACAAGTACGGGGTCCCTTACGGGACCGTGAATCGTCAATAATTACACCACTGGTACAGGGTTATTTGCCAATCTTCAAAATACCTAGAGCTCCACGTGGCGAACTTACTGAGTATTCACACCCTCGACGGCGCTCGTACGGAATGAGCTGCTAGCGTGCTCGAACCGTGTGCGACCCGAGCGGATGATCACCGAGATCCGTCGGTCCGAATGTCCCCTTACGGCGGCCACAACGCCTGGCTAATTCTCCAACACGCACCGTGTTAAACCAATAAGAGAAACACAAAAAATGAACTGATACATTTAACACCTGGGTTTATTTATAATGGGGCAGGGGGGCACGTAAGAAGCAGAATTATCTGAATATAGAGATGCACATATGTACAGCAAGACACTTAACAATTTATTACTTACGAGATTGGCACCACACACACACACACACACACACACACACACACACACACACACACACACACACACACACACACACACACACACACACACACACACACACACACACACGAAACGGTGGCCACAGCCTTTATTGAAGCCTCCAGCTCGGAGGGGAAGGCGAGTTCAAGACCAGAGCCTACCTCGGACCTGTCCACCTCGTGTGGTCTTCGATCTGATTGGAACCGGGCACCAGCGAGAGGCAAGCCGAATCCAGACACCAGCGACCCGCGAGCGGCCTCCCGAGCTCCGCTCAGCGCTCGTGCCGACAACAAAACCTCTCCTCTGTATCCCGAACGATCAAGAACGCAGGAGGTTTCTCGGCCACCTCTCCAAGTTGAACATCAAAGCGAGGGCCGACAACTCCACGCCCTTTCAACCGGCCCGACAGATCGACCACGACCCTGCCTGCTCGATGGTCATCAACTATCTCAATCTCTCGCAAGTTCACCGACAGATAGACGGCGCGCAACTCTTGCGGTTCTTGTCCCGACAGGATCTCCCAAGCTCTCCAGTGCTCTCTCGGAGGTCCGAATCGCGCCGCACCCTTATTCACCCTGTCTCCGGGGGGAGGGGGGTGCCTTCGCCCTCCCTCACTGGACGGTTTTGGCACACAGAATCGCTCGTCGCCTGTCACTGGCCAAAACGAGCGGCAAGTTCGTCGATTGGCCCGGGGGCGTGGTGACGTCACGCGGACCCCTTTCTCCCTGTCGCGGGATCTGATTGGCTGAGCGGCGGTCACCCCACCTGTAGCACGCTGATTGGTCGAGGGCCACCGCGAGGCTCCTCCTTGAACTCCGCCCACCAAACAGGCAGAGGAACACTATTCTGCGTAGGCTCCGCCCACCAAACAGCCAGAGGAACTTTATTCTGCATGCGCTCCGCCCACGTACTTGCTGACATGTACGTAGGCAATGGCGTCGGCCAGAGTGAGGTGAAGGTGATGCTGGCGTTGTCATAGTTATGAGGGGTGTAAAAATGAAAGAAAACCCTGACTATCAAAGTAACTCACAGCGCAAGTACATTTATTCACCCATTAAACGAGGGACGGGGACCCTAACTAAAGACACATACTTACCGATATAACTGTTCTATAGGACTTGTATCTTGAGTGCTCAGGGCTTCCAGATTCGCAACAATATTGTTGCGGGCCGACAATATTGTTGCGCAACAATATTGTTGCGGTTGCCAATACAACAATATTGTATCGGCTGCGAGCACGACTGCTCGGTGGGGCGGTAGGGTCGACTCTACCGAACACCAGGAATCTAGATCGTACCTTTCGGAAACCTCCGAGGGTACGGGTCCCTTACCGGACCGTGAATCGTCAATAATTCCACCACGTGGTACAGGGTTATTTGCCAATCTTCAAAATACCTAGAGATCCACGTGACGAGTTACCGAGTATTCACACCCTCGACGGCCCTTGTACGAGTCGAGCCGTTAGCATTTCCGACCCGTGCGCAACCCGAGCGGATGGTTGCCGAAGTTCCGTAGGTCCAAATGTACATTTACAGCAGCAACAGCCTTTGTAATCCACCAACTTTGTAAACCAACCAACCGCCATGCTGAGCCAATGGAAGAAACACAGAAATAAGCTATTACATTTAACAAATGGGGAATTTATTCACAGTAATCAGGGAAACTAGGGAAGCACGTAAGGGCAGAGATATCACAACGAATGGAGAATGCAAATTTACACACAAGCACTTAAACAATTCCTACTTACAGACGAGCCCACACTCAGAAGCACACCCAAAAGAAACGGACCCAAAATGGTCTTTATTATCCTTTCAGCTCGGAGGGAAGTCGAGCTGAGGGATGAGAAAGTAGCAGGCTACCTGGCCGCGAGCTCGACGTCCACACCGTCCCGGAGCACCAGTCGGCCAAGAACGGACCAGGGCAGCCAGACGCAGACCACGCCAGCCACGAGACGAGATGACCCGGGAACCCGAGCACGCCAGCGACAAGATGCCTTTCGCCCAGCCTCGAGAGATGCGTTTTGAACGGGCGCCAATTCTTCCTCTTCGCGCTCGAGCAGATCCAATCGAGAGATGCGGTTTCAACGGGCGCAAATTCTTCCTCTCTCGCTCGAGCAGATCCACTCGAGAGATGCGGTTTCAACGGGCGCAAATTCTTCCTCTCTCGCTCGAGCAGATCCACTCGAGAGATGCGGTTTCAACGGGCGCAAATTCTTCCTCTCTCGCTCGAGCAGATCCACCTGATTATTTCCTCTCTGTTCCTTTTATCGCTCTCGGGCGCGGTTCGCTGAGGCGTGGCCCGTCCTCAGTGGGTGGGACACGACGAATTCCCTTACTTGGCACGCAGCCAAGCGAATCGGTTCATGACCATATTTGGGAATAGAATTCCATCCCCGAACGAATTCCGAACACACCCGCATACCAGCGAGCGCGCGGAGAATGCCGGGAGCAGAGGGTTGTCGCTGTGAGAGCGAAGATGGCGTTGTTGTTGTAGTTGTAGATGTCGTAGCTGTAGTTGATGTGAGTGATGTAAAAATCCTAACTATTAAAATAACTCACAGCGCATGTACATTTATTCACCCATTAAACGAGGGATGGGGACCCTAACTAAAAAACACATACTTACCGATATAACTGTTCTATAGGACCTGTATGTTGAGTGATCATGGCTTCCAGATTCGTAACAATATATCAGCAGCAAAGGGCAACAGTGTGCAGAAGCACATATGCCTGGATCATGATATCCGTGCATCAATTTGAAGCGCAAGGCAAAACAGGCGACCAACTGCAGATCAATTGACTGTAGATTTCAACCTGGGACGCAAGCAGCCAGTTTCATCAAAAATGGTCTGACGAGAACTCCACACAGCGGGACACCTTAATCGGGTTGCAGTACACAAAGCACTCATCACACCTGACAATGCACATTTGTGAGTCTAGTGGTGCAAAGAGCACAGGCAATGGACTATCAACCAGTGAAGAAAAGTGATGTGGTCAGATGAATCATCCTTCACCGTGTTCTTGACAAACGGACAAGTGCATGTGTGGTGCCAACCTAAATAACTCTCCAACCCCGAGTCCTTGGTTCCAATAGTGAAGGGTTCGTGGTTCTGTAATGTTGTTGGGTGCATTCTCCGAACCTGGTTTGGGTGCAATCATTCCCTAAGAAGGCAAGGTTAATGCCAATCATTATTCAATGGTACCGAGTGACCATTTTCACCCCATGTTGCAGCATTTCTTTCCTGCCAAGAGGGGTGCCTTCCAGGATGACAATGTCAACACCCACAGAGCACAAGTGGTCACCCAATGCATTGATGAGCATGACACTGATGTTACCCATATGTCATGGCCTTCTCAGTCACTAGTCCTGAACCCAATCAAGCATTTATGGGATATTCTGAAACGCCACCTGAGACAGCGGTTTCCACCTTCAAACAGATTTGAGTTGACTTTCTCGTGGAAGAATAGTGCCGCACCCCTCCTGCAGAATTCCAGATGCTGGTGGACTCTACACTACGGTGCATACAGGCCGGACTGACTGCACATGGTGGCCCAGCGCCCTATTAAGTGACTTTACATTGGTGTTTCCATGTTTTTGTCCACTACCTGTAAATGTCACACAATGTAAAGTCCAAAACATATAATAATAATATAAAAAAACATATAATAAATTAAAACAAGAGCTCAAGTCAGCACAATATAAGCCCGAACAAGAAAGTATATACAGAATTGTGCTACTACATGGAAAACAGCATCCTGGTTGCCATGGCAACCATTTTAGATGACAAACGTATGTCGCGACACACCGTCTCCACAGTCTGTACCGATGTACCAAATATGAAACGTGAAAGTTGAAAACTTTGGGAGTTAGAGTGCGGACAGGAGCGGATGGACGGACAGATGGACGGATGACCGGTATCATATAATACGCCCCGATATATATATATATATATATATATATATATATATATATATATATATATATATATATATATATATATATATATATATATATATATATATATATATATATATATATATATATATATATCGGGCGTATAAAAACACCTCACTGCCACATTATTAAAAACACCTCCCAGCAACATTATTAAGAAACACCTCACCCCCACATTATTAAAAACACCTCCCAGCAACATTATTAAAAACACCTCACTGCCACATGATTAAAAAAGACGTCACCGCCACATTATTAAAAACACCTCACCACCATGGTGTTAAAAACACCTCACTGCCACATTATTATAAACATCTCAATGATACATGATTAAAAACACCTCACTGCCACATGATTAAAAACATCTCACTGCCATGGTATTAAAAACACCTCACTGCTGTAGTATTAAAAATACCTCACTCCAACATGATAAAAAACACCTCACTGCCACATTATTAACAAGAAGGTATATACAGAATTGTGCTACTACATAGAAAACAGCATCCTGATTGCTATGGCAATCACTTTAGATGACGAACGTATGTCGCGACACACCGTCTCCACAGTCTGTACCTATGTACCAAATATGAAACGTGAAAGTTGAAAACTTTGGGAGTTAGAGTGCGGACAGGAGCGGATGGACGGACAGATGGACGGATGACCGGTATCATATAATACGCCCCGATATATATATATATATATATATATATATATATATATATATATATATATATATATATATATATATATATATATATATATATATATATATATATATATATATATATATATCGGGCGTATAAAAACACCTCACTGCCACATTATTAAAAACACCTCCCAGCAACATTATTAAGAAACACCTCACCCCCACATTATTAAAAACACCTCCCAGCAACATTATTAAAAACACCTCACTGCCACATGATTAAAAAAGACGTCACCGCCACATTATTAAAAACACCTCACCACCATGGTGTTAAAAACACCTCACTGCCACATTATTATAAACATCTCAATGATACATGATTAAAAACACCTCACTGCCACATGATTAAAAACATCTCACTGCCATGGTATTAAAAACACCTCACTGCTGTAGTATTAAAAATACCTCACTCCAACATGATAAAAAACACCTCACTGCCACATTATTAACAAGAAGGTATATACAGAATTGTGCTACTACATAGAAAACAGCATCCTGATTGCTATGGCAATCACTTTAGATGACGAACGTATGTCGCGACACACCGTCTCCACAGTCTGTACCTATGTACCAAATATGAAACGTGAAAGTTGAAAACTTTGGGAGTTAGAGTGCAGACAGGAACGGACGGACGGACAGACTGACGGATGGACAGACGGCCAGACAGACGGACGGACTATGTATATATATATATATATATATATATATATATATATATATATATATATATATATATATATATACATATACATATACATATATATATACATATATATATATATATATATATATATACATATATATATATATATATATATATATATATATATATCGGGGCATATTATGTGATTCCCGGCGTACCGGTCATCCGTCCGTCCGTCCGTCTGTCTGTCCGTCTGTCCGTCTGTCTGGCCGTCTGTCCATCCGTCCGTCTGTTCGTCCGTCCGTTCCTGTCCGCACT
The DNA here is from genome assembly GCF_056783735.1 of Eptatretus burgeri. NCBI lineage: Eukaryota > Metazoa > Chordata > Myxini > Myxiniformes > Myxinidae > Eptatretus > Eptatretus burgeri. The sequence continues at coordinate 38,484,621 of NC_140975.1, forward strand.
CTAACTCCCAAAGTTTTCAACTTTCACGTTTCATATTTGGTACATAGGTACAGACTGTGGAGACGGTGTGTCGCGACATACGTTCGTCATCTAAAGTGATTGCCATGGCAATCAGGATGCTGTTTTCTATGTAGTAGCACAATTCTGTATATACCTTCTTGTTAATAATGTGGCAGTGAGGTGTTTTTTATCATGTTGGAGTGAGGTCTTTTTTATATATATATATATATATATATATATATATATATATATATATATATATATATATATATATATATATATATATCGGGCGTATAAAAACGAACGGCACTCAGTGGAGTGCATCCTCCGCCAGGCTAAACAGTCTACGTTTTGTATCCCAATGATAGGCCGGATCTGGATCCACACCTGAACTAAAAATTCAATCGGCTTGTTTTTGTCACCCACCCAACTTGTCCACCAAGTTTTTTCTCATAACTCATCCATAGCGTTTGGAAATATCGTGCTATATACCGTTTTTGGCCCCATGTCTCAATTATGAAGAATCACTTGATTACTTTAAAAATTAAAAAGAAATCTCGTATCCAGATCCAGATCTTCAGCAAAATCAAAACAATTTTTCCTTGTCACGCACTCAACCTGTCCACCAAGTTGGGTCCGAACCCATCGACAACTTTTTAATACATCATGCTATATATAATTTTGGCCCTATCTCTCAATGCTGAAGAAGCAATCACTTAAAAAAAAACATTTGAGGATCCGATCCGGATCTTCACCAAAAGCTAATCAATTCGTCCTTGTCACAAACCCAACCTGTCCACCAAATTTCATCCAAATATGTCCATAACTTTTTGAGATATTCTGCTCACAGACAGACAGGAGTAAAAACATAACCTCTGTCAACCATTTTTGGCAGAGGAAAAGCAAAAACTCAAATTCATCGGGAAAACACGATTTCAGTGTTGTGTTTTAATTTTGAAAAAGAGTGTGTGTCATATCATGTACAAATTTAAAGATAAAATTACACAATTTACCGACCCAAAGATATGGGGGGGGGGGGAGCCCGTAAATTAGCTCACGGTAATATCGGTAAATATCGGTAAATTAGCGATATTAACATTACCTCACAAGAACAATCGGGCTTGTCGTCTGTCAGCCTGGAATCCTAATCGAGCTCTCTACGTAATACTAATAAATTAAAAATACGGTAAATTGGCGATATTAAAATTACCTCACAAGAACAATTGGGCTTCTCGTCTGTCAGCCTGGAATCCTAATCGAGCTCTCCACGTAATACTAATAAATTAAAAATACGGTAAATTGGCGATGTTAAAATTACCTCACAAGAACAATTGGGCTTCTCGTCTGTCAGCCTGGAATCCTAATCGAGCTCTCTACGTAATACTAATAAATTAATAATACGGTAAATTAGCGATATTAAGATTACCTCACGAGAACAATCGGGCTTGTCGTCTGTCAGCCAGGAATCCTAATCGAGCTCTCTACGTAATACTAATAAATTAAAAATACGGTAAATTAGCGATATTAACATTACCTCACAAGAACAATCGGGCTTGTCGTCTGTCAGCCTGGAATCCTAATCGAGCTCTCTACGTAATACTAATAAATTAAAAATACGGTAAATTAGCGATATTAAGATTACCTCACAAGAACAATTGGGCTTCTCGTCTGTCAGCCTGGAATCATAATCTGGCTCTATACGTAATACTAATAAATTAATAATACGGTAAATTAGCGATATTAACATTACCTCACAAGAACAATTGGGCTTCTCTTCTGTCAGCCTGGAATCCTAATCGAGCTCTCTACGTAATACTAATAAATTAATAATACGGTAAATTAGCGATATTAAGATTACCTCACGAGAACAATCGGGCTTGTCGTCTGTCAGCCAGGAATCCTAATCGAGCTCTCTACGTAATACTAATAAATTAAAAATACGGTAAATTAGCGATATTAAAATTACCTCACAAGAACAATCAGGCTTCTCGTCTGTCAGCCTGGAATCATAATCTGGCTCTCTATATGTAATACTAATAAATTGATCATACAGTAAATTAGCGATATTAAGATTACCTCACAAGAACAATCGGGCTTGTCGTCTGTCAGCCGGGAATCCTAATCGAGCTCTCTACGTAATACTAATAAATTAATAATACGGTAAATTAGCGATATTAAGATTACCTCACGAGAACAATCGGGCTTGTCGTCTGTCAGCCAGGAATCCTAATCGAGCTCTCTACGTAATACTAATAAATTAAAAATACGGTAAATTAGCGATATTAAAATTACCTCACAAGAACAATCAGGCTTCTCGTCTGTCAGCCTGGAATCCTAATCTGGCTCTCTATATGTAATACTAATAAATTGATCATACAGTAAATTAGCGATATTAAGATTACCTCACAAGAACAATCGGGCTTGTCGTCTGTCAGCCGGGAATCCTAATCGAGCTCTCCACGTAATACTAATAAATTAATAATACGGTAAATTAGCGATATTAACATTACCTCACAAGAACAATCGGGCTTGTCGTCTGTCAGCCTGGAATCCTAATCGAGCTCTCTACGTAATACTAATAAATTAAAAATACGGTAAATTAGCGATATTAAGATTACCTCACAAGAACAATTGGGCTTCTCGTCTGTCAGCCTGGAATCATAATCTGGCTCTATACGTAATACTAATAAATTAATAATACGGTAAATTAGCGATATTAACATTACCTCACAAGAACAATTGGGCTTCTCTTCTGTCAGCCTGGAATCCTAATCGAGCTCTCTACGTAATACTAATAAATTAATAATACGGTAAATTAGCGATATTAAGATTACCTCACAAGAAATTTGACATGAAACTTCGGTTACGCAATTCGAACATGCAACCATTACCTCAAGACAAAGAAAGGGCGGTAATAACTTATAACGGGTGTGGTATATATATATATATATATATATATATATATATATATATATATATATATATATATATATATATATATATATATATATATATATATAATGTATTATAAACTTAACATACATACCGAAGCGTGTTTCTTCAGCTTGTGCCACAGTTCAGCACGACCAAGAATTGAGGAACGCGCGAATAGAATGACGCTGATTGGCTCAGCTTCAGGAAAAGGCTATTTAGTCAGCCAACTAAAAATATACATTTTGTCCGACATACAGTAGTTATAATAGGATATCATAATGAGACACGTGATCTTTTTTTAATCGGATATCGTTACACCGAGGTCGAGATGGGAGCACCGTGTGAAAATGGACGTCAGGGGTGTTCCATGACCAAGCAGCTTGTAGAGCGCTCGCTAAGCGGCTTAAGCACTCTAAACGAAGCTGTTGATGAGGAACGGCTGGCTTGCCAGGCTGATTGGTAATGGAACACACCCCAGAAAGTTGAGAACGAAGGGATGTGCGATTCGAGGAATTTTGGAATCGATTCCATTCCAAATTCTGTTTTCTAGGAATCTTATAGAATCGAGTTCGCTTCTGAGTACGTTATTTATTTATTTATTCGTTTTTCTTTTAATTTGGTTTCTTCATGCATTAGATCATGAAAAAAAGAAAAATTAGAACGTCATCTGCACTCTGACGTCATCAGAAATAGCAATCTGACGTCATCAGATACGTATGTATGCCTCTGCCCACATTATGACATCATTTATACGTACTGGAATTGCACCACGTTTGATTTAAATCCGTTCAGCTGTTCTCAAATATCACATTTTTACCTGACATGACCTTTGACCCCCATAATCTAATTGTTTATGTTGAGAGTACATCGTGATACAAACTTGCACCACGTTTGACTTGGATCCCTTCATCCCGTTCTGAAGTTATCGCAGATTCAGACCTTTGACCTCTTGCCACCACCATTGAATCAGTTCATCTTTGCATCACACTGTACAGTAGTATACCAATACCAAGTTTGGTCAAAATCCCATCAGTGGGTCACACGGCAGCAGGGCAACATAATTTTTACCCAACATGACCTCCGACCTTTTGACCCCAAAATCTAATCGGTTCATCTTTACATCATCATACATACTTGTACCAAATTTAACTTGGACCTCTTCAGCCCTTCTTATGTTATCTCGGAAACTAAAAACTATCACCGACACACGGACGGTATACTGTATAATGCATACGAGATAGCAATATATAAGATAACACATTCTTCATGGTTCAGCTATTCTCCTAAGCCTGGTGTTGGCTTAGTGGTTAGGGTGGTGGCTTGGGATCCTCGGGTCCTGAGTTCAAGCCCCGTTGGCCGCTGAATTAAAATACACCAGGAGGCTGACTCAGCCTGTCATCCTTCCGAGGTCGGCAAAATGAGGACCAGTGGACTGGAAAAGGGGACACTGCATCAGCGGCATAGCCTCATCCCAACCAATGATGCAACTCGCAGCCACAGGTTGCACTCAATAGATAGATAGACAAGCCGGTAGGCGGACATGGGTAGTCGATCAAGTCGAATTTAGTCGTTTTTCAGCCGTTACTTGCCAACAAAAGCGTCCATAGCAACGGTTCTTTCTCACACATAACTTGGACATACCATGAACCTACCATACCAGTTTCATGTATATCTGACTCATCGTCTCTGAGATATAACGAACTTCGTTTTTTTTAATTGTTTTCGACCAGGGTTCATTCAAAGTGTATCTTCTCCGACAGTTTTCATAGGATCCAGCTGGAAATTTTTGACAATATGGCTGAATGTACTGCCCAGTCGCTCATGGCCCAATTTTTGATTTTCGAAAAAATTTAATTTTTGAGATTTTTTTTGAAAATTTCAAAGGTCCGTTGCTGGGCAACGGATAGGTCCATAGCAACGGTTCTCATTTGCACACAACTCGGTCATGGTATGAACCTACCAAGTTTCATCGAAATCGCCATTGTATTAACGGAGCACTGGACCGAACAGACATACAGACAGACAGACAGAGACAAACATATCGACGGAAATACTGATAATAAGGGTCGACTAGATTGACTACCCAACATATCGACGGAAATACTGATAAGGGTAGACTAGATTGACTACCCAATTCTCCTTCCATCTATTGCAGAGGTCTCCAACCTGCGGCCCGCGGGCCACATGCGGCCCCTTAGACGGATTTATGCAGCCCGCGGTGCCATATTAAGTTTACATTACAATGCGGCCCGCGATACTGCCAATTTGTCAGGGTCAATGGTCAAAGCGTTCTATAATTTTTATTATGATTTTGATTCACATTAGACACGTGTTTTTAACACAATTATTCATTTATCATATTCGTTGGCAAGAAAAATATATTCAGCACTAATTTTTGTTTAAATTTCCGCATATTAATTATATATATTTTTGGGGGGAATTTAGCGTCCTTTTTTTGGGTGCGGCCCTCCGCCCCTCACCACTTTGGTTTTGTGGCCCTCCGCCCAAAAAGGTTGGAGACCCCTACTCTATTGGGACCATACTTTGAAGAGTCGGTGCTGCCAAAGCAGTCTCCCAGGCTATTGGACACAATCCTGGACAGGTCACCACTCCGACGCCGGATACTCGAATGGCCCAATCATCCCAACAAGCATTTTGCCCCACCTGGTATTAATTTAACAGCCGAGCAAGATTTTAACTCAGCACCCAAGGATCCCAACCACGCCACACCAACCATTCAGCCACCACCAGGCATACAGCCATTCTCACAGGTGCCAGATCTAATCAGGGATGTTAGGGCATTATAGGGACTGTTTGGTTCAGATTCTTCCAAAAGCACCAAATTTGGCCCATACCATACTTTTTCGATTTTAGACTTTTACCCCCGAGCCGCCATATTGGCAAAATCCAATTATGGCCGCCATCCGGGTTCGAGGTCAATCGTAGTGAAAAAACCAAAAGGGCTAGAATCATGAATAATACCACTTTTTAGGGGTTTTCAGGGTCGGGGAATCTGATTCTGATTTTATTTCAACGATTTGAGGTTAAGGTCACCCTAAAGGTCATTTTGGGTTCAAACCCGGCATTTTTGGGGCGTCATTTCAAAAATGGCCTGCCTACGTCCTCTATGGCCTACCTGGGTTATCAATCAAAAGAACCCGTTAACCATTTAGAAAATAAGATTTGAATGTTTTTAATTTTGACTCGTAATGTCATAAACTGTTCATTTCATTTTTTCGATAATACCAATTCTGTGAGTGTCGACGTGGCCAGCACCGGCGGTGGTGCATGATGCCATTCGGAGCTGTGGCGTCTCCCCTATCTCACAAGACTATTCTGTCCCTGTTTTTGCGTGTTCAGGAGTGGATCCGGAACCTGCGACTCAGCCTGCTATCGTGTCGCCGTGATGACGAGACTAAAGTTCATCGTGACGAAGAGCCTACATAATGAGTGTCAAACTATGTCCTCTACCAAAATTATGAATTGGGGACTCTGTTGTCTTTGTCAATCGGACAAAACTGGAGAAACCTTGCAAACTCCTAAGGAGGGGGGACTTGTATCACTTGAGATCTCAAAGACTTCAATGCTATCACTGCCAATAATCTTCTTTCTGGTATCAATGTCACGATTCGTCAGTTGAATGATGGCTCAGATATTGCAGCAACTCTTAAATTGCTTAAGGCAAGGTATCACAAAACTTGCAGGAGTTATTGTCGTAGTTCTCGTGTCAAATGGGCGAGAGAATCTAGACAAAGAAGCCAGCTCTCAGAATAGTCCCAAAAAAATCAGGTCATCTGGGGAATTTCAGCCTCCAGCCAATGTCAAGTGTTGTGTAATCTGTGAGGGGGAGGACCAGGCCAACCTCCACAAGGTAGTTAATGTCGATGCCAATCCAAAGAGTTGGGCGAAGACGAACAAAAACTTTCACTTACTTGGCAGACTGGTTGCCGTAGCATCTGATGCACATGCAGCTGATGCCTATTATCACCATCAGTGTTATGTACGTTTGCGAGATTCCGCTTGCGCTGCCGAGCGACGAGAATCGGTGGGTCCCGCACCTCCGCCCTTCGATCACATCATCGGCGCTCAAATTGTAGCCCTGATCGAACATTCGGACACCACCATATTTAAGCTCTCAGAGCTACGCGAGATGTATCAAAAGCTTGAGTGATCAAGGTCACCCATGCCGAGACAAAAAAAAAAGAGCCACACTCAACTCGATACAAGGATCACCTTCTCGACCTCCTACCTGAATGGGCTGAGTTTTCCAAGGGGAATGAAGGCAGGAAGGATATTTACATATCTCACAAACTGAAGGTGGTTGATGAGCTGGCCAAGACATATAGGTCTCAGATTGGTCAAGAGGACGCACTTACGTTCATGCGGGCTGTGGTGATTATGCACAAGTTTTGTCTAGTCAGGAGCCTTTCGACGGCTCCTTCCCCCTTAACTGCCTCACGGCTCCAGTCAACGAGGAGATGAGTTTCTTCAACGTAGTTCTCCGGGGCCCGTCAGCTCTTCGTGGACGTGAGAAGTATCGTACAATCGCGTCATGGAAGTGAAGCGAGATGTTGCGCATGCGGCGTGTGCTCGCCATGCTCAGGATGGGGTGGTGGTACCCACCAACAGCCGTCTCAAGGTCTTCACCACCCATGATGTGGATTATATAGATAGTAAAGCTCTGGGCAACTTCTCACTGGACGAGTTCCACGGATATGTCCTGAGCGTACATAGTGGCGTTTGGTCAGCAGATGTTATTCCCGAAGTATTTTAATAAAAATTGTTCCTGAATAATTTTTGTTGAATTTTTAGTAGTACTACTTTTGATCTTTGAACCCAAAATGGGGTGACCATGACCTGAAATCATCAAAATGAGATCAGAATCAGATTCCCTGACCCCAAAAACCCCTAAAAAGTGGCATTATTCATGATTCTAGCCCTTTTGATTTTTTTAACTACGATTGACCCCAGACCCGGATGACAGCCATAATTGGATTTTTCCAATATGGCGGCCCTGGGGAGCACCCTTCTAAAATCGAAAAAGTATGGTATGGGCAAAATATGGGCCAAATTTGGTGCTTTTGGAAGAATCTGAACCAAAAAATCCCTAACATCCTTGACTAATCCACAAAAACCATAGAGTGCCCCTTGCAGGACTTTCAATGCTTTCACCTTTCAAGACTCCAATTATACCTTTTGTACAAACGTCTCTTGAAGTATTCACAAGTTCTTGTTTTTCAGTGTTTGAAAGTTTGTGAACACCAAGAGAAATGACGTTTAAGATCGTTTTAAAAAAAAAAAAAAAAAAAACTATTTATTGCCAAGCATATAATTTTCCCATTCTGCAATATAAAGAAAACCAACTTGTCCTGACATTTGACACTTCAAACAAGATAAACACCAGCAAATCAAAGACCCTCAATTCTGTGAATAAGAAGTCCTCATACCACCCAAAGACAGCCGAGAAATTGTTGATGTGCAGCTGGGCAAGGCTTGCTTGGACCCACCCCCGTGGAACAGTCTGTGGAATTGGCTTGGAGACACAGAATTGTTTCTCTTGGAAACAATTCATGCTTCACAGCATCGGTTTGTTCCATTTTGTAAGCCACTCATTCATCGATTAAAAGTGTGCAAAATGATCACTCGGTCTTGATTTACACTATTTATTTCGCTGTTTGCAGAATACAAGCACAATCCACTTCATCTCAACTTATAAAGCTTGTATTTATTACTTCTGAACGTAGGACACCCCAGCTTCTGTCCCATTGGTATGTGTGTGCAATGAAAATGGCACAAGGACTAAGGGGTGCAATTGCATAGCAAGTTATTTCTTAAAAATTGGTGGTTTTGTGTATTCGTTTAAATAAAAATTGCTGGGATCAAATGTAAAACGAGTTGTTTTTTTTCCTCCCCGCTCATTCACCTTCCCCTTGATCCTCAATTTGAAACCCTCTTTGGTCAGTTATGTGTTAATTACTCAGCTTGTGTCATGTCCAATTGACTTTGAAAGGTAACTGCATTTACCAGAAACAACTGTCTTGAGGAGAGGGGGTTGGGACATGTGCACATGTTGATTGAAGCAAAAACAGCCAGCGAGCTATAAACTTGGCCCTGTTCATACCTCGCCAACAATGGAAAGCAAGAAGTGACATATGGGTCGGTTAAATTACACTGCCCAAAGCAGCAAACAGTTGGTTCAGTAGAGTCAAGATGGTGATCCTCAAGCAGTCTGCATGACATTGTGCACTTACTTCTCCACCAGAATCCACACGAGATTCCATGAAGTCCTTGAACAAGCTGACAATTTTACATTACTTGAGCTCAACTTTCCCTTTTTACTTTTTCTGTGAATACTTTTATATTATCACCCCAACCGACTCACTCCCTGCAGATGAATTGGGTTTAATCTGGAAACCATAAATGGCAGTTTGCGCTTGTGGTTAGTCTGGGAAATTCCGAGAGTTTGCCTATCACCTTCTTGAGGATCGCAGCGATCGGATGAAAAATCATTGCCTCATCATAAATCGCCAAGTTATCGTCGCGAATCCAATTACTCGCAGTGTGGGTGATACATGGTCACCTCTAAATCGGTTTTTCCTGATATTCTCCAAATTCCCGCTGGTTGGTCCACCCCAGTCATGCGGCAATCAAATATGCACATATAATATACGTACACACTTCCCAGCCAATATAAACCAAATGCTGATAAAACTAAACCTTACTGCTCCCACCTGTTGACATTTGTCATCCTCTGCTCTGCTTTTAAACTGCAAGTAAACATTACACCCATTTACTCTGTTTTGTTTTCCCAGTCTGCTTTCACACTTGCTTCAAATCAAAGCGAGTTGTTTTATACAACCTCCATCACTATCGGTGTAATAGAACCACCCCCTCGAGAGAAACACCAACACCATACAAAATGAAAAGCAGAGAAACTGTCAGAACAACTTTATTAAAAAAAATTTAAAGGCAAAACAAGAAACTTACCAAAGGAGGTGGTTTGCAGGGAAACCAGTCAAATTCCAAACGTTAGTTTGTACGCGTAACAAAATTGAGGTGCGACAAATGTAACAAAAAAATTTAGACTGCAAACTCCATAAACCTCCGTAAAATGAACACGTGAAACGATGAAAATGACTGTATAGGAGTATGTAAATGTTTTGGTGTACTGTACTGTATATCATTTGTTTTGTTTGTTTTTTGCATCAAGCATGCAAAAAAAAAAAAAAAACCTTTTTAAAACTCAGACTTTCCACCATTACCAGTAGGAGACAGCACAGCCCGCAACTGCATGTACAGCTTCACAGCCACTTACAGCTAATCTCCATTACAAATGATACTGCTCAGCGCCTGATGTATAGGAATACAAGAAAGATGGTTAGAAGGGGGGGAGGAGGAGGAGGGGAGCAAAAAAAAGAATTTTTTTTTTTAAAGAAGTCACACAAGCAAAAGGAACGAGGTGATTTTGTGAAGCAACTTTGTAACTCGAAATTTGGTAGGGAAAAAAAAAAATCCATCAGATTGAGGAAATGAAATATGAAAACAATAGCACTGCCACTAAATCAAGGAATGCAGCATTTTAATTTAAATGCTTTCATACGAGTGAAAAGTACATGCTCAGGCAGCACTAAAATTCTCAAGTCATGGTGAGGGTTTTTTATTTATTTTTGTTTGTTTTAATTATCTTCATCTTCCATTGTAGAATCTTCCCTGCAAAAACAAATGTCGTATTCACAAAGTGACTTGATGCACAAAACATTATAACAAGTCAAGTTTGAGATGACAAACTAAATTCAAAAATGTCATCCAGTTATTTTTAGGCACATCTGAATGTTGACAAAGCTCACAAAAAAAAATCAAATGCTTTCAAACTTCCCTTCCCTTACAAACTACCTGAGCACAAAAGAAAAGGACAAGTTGTGACATCACCGACAGCAGTATACGGTCTGAAGACAAGGAGCATGACTTATTGAACGCCTCAATGTTGTGGGCTAAACAAAATCCAAGATGTGCTGCACTGGATTCAGGAGGACACTTACCGCATGGCCAGAAAGGTCCGGCCAAAACCAGCAACAACAAAATACAGTACCAGCAGCACAGCCACCAGCGATTCAGCACGCAACTCCACAACACCTCACCCTCCAACCCCCAAACTGTAACCACCAACAGCTCTGCACAGCCACTTCTTGGCAGCCACCAGCCGTGTGCTTTAAAACGCAACAGGCGTCACGTCAATTGTTTGCGATCGGGAGCCGGTTATACGCTACAGGCTCCACCTCCTCATGTAAATTGTTCTACCAGCAGCCAGACTTTGGCCACCAAATGTTAAACATTAGTTTTGCACAATGTTGCTCCCTCAATACACATCGTTGCTCCCAGATAGAAAACAATGCCGAATTAAAAACGGTAGAACATATATAGCGATAAACACCAAATTAACAAGTTAAAAGTTTTAAGGTTTTCACCATGCATGAGCTCTTCAATGAGCTATTTATCTTCTTTATACTTAGAAAAAGACCAACTCAAAGTAAAAAGAAAGTAGGCCTCAATTTTTCGGGCAGCATGCTCCACCCATCAACAGGAGGAAGTAACTGCAACAAATGAACACAGTTTTCACAACTCCTCACCCACCATTGGCTGATTATTGTGGGGTGTTGATTGGCTGTTGAATGCATGTTACCGATTGGTCAGTACATTTTTCTCATCACAGTCCAATGCCCTCAGTGTATTGCAAGCTGTAGTTATCTGTGTCGATTCGTTAATAGTGTAGAGCCAGATATTGCTAATGGGTATCGCGTTTTCTTGAGGGACCGTGTGATGTAAATAAATATCCATAGCTTCTCTGATTCTCCTTGTGTGTTAGTGACTGATGGATGTGATAAGTTTGCTGTTTGACCATAATATGAGATGGTTATTGGTCTGTGCATGATTAACAATTGCTGATTTTTCTCCTCCTCCTCTTTTATTAATCTCTTCTTAAATTAATCTTGTTCTTTCACTATTGTGGTGAACGTCCTGCCAGTTTCACAAATGTAAACTTTGCCGCATTCACATGGGATACGGTAAACACCTGGATGGTGATTAGGAAACCTTCTCTCCTTATGGGTGTGAAGAATAGATTCAAGCTTGAAAGAACATCAGGCATATAATGGAAGAGGGGAAGGGGGGAAAATAAATCAACAATTGTTAATTATGCACAGACCAATAATCATCACATATTATTGTCAGACAGCAAACTTTTTACATCCATCAGTCATTAACACACAAGGAGAATCAGAGAAGCTATGGAGATGTATTTACATCACACGGTCCCTCAAGAAAACAGGATACCCATTAGCGATATCTGGTTCTCCCTTATTAACAAATTTTCCCATTCTTCTTGAATCAGCCAATGGTGGGTGAGTTGTTGTAAAAGCTGTATTTATTTGTTCCAGTTACTTCCTTCTGTCGATGGGTGGAGGTTGCTGCCCAAAATGTTGCAGGCCTACTTTCTTTCTTTTTACTTTGGAGTTATTTTCTTTTTTACAGTATAAAGAATGTAAATAGCTCATTTAAGAGCTCATACATGGTAAAAACCCTAAACCTTTTAACTTATTATTGTTGTTCCACCATGGAAACTTTTAAACAGTACTAAAACACCAAATTGTTGCATCAGCATTGAGCAGGGATTTCCATTCCACCTACCTGGCCTGAACCACTGTCATCACCACACAAAAACAACAAAAAAAATTACAAAAAATAATGGAATCAGACAAGCTTCGATGAATGTGAGACCTTGCAGAAAAAAATTAAAATAACAATATTTTTTTAAGGTTTGGTTGCAGGAGAAATTCTCAACCAATAAAATGTTTAATGAAAACAAAACTTTGATTTGGCTTTCAAATTTCCATAGTTGAGCAATGGCATATGTATACATGCCTGCTTGTACAGTGCCTATATAAAGTCTACACCCCCTTTCAAAATTTTCACCTTTTGTTGCCTTATATCCTGGAATTAAATCAGACTTTTTCCACGTTTAATGACACATCGTAACCCACAACTTCCAAGTGAAAAACAAATTCTACAAATTTCAGGGAAATTAAAAATACAAAACTAGAATACCTTGGTTGAATAAGTGTCCACCCACGACATTAATACTTGGTGGAAGCACCTTTGACAGCAATTACAGCTGTAAGTTTGTTGGGATAGGTCTCAACCAAGTTTGCACACCTTGATTGGGAAATATTTTCACATTCTCCTTTAAAAAAAACTGTTCAGGTTCAGTCAAGGTGTGTCGGGAGCGTTGATGGACAGCAATCTTCAAGTCATTCCACAGATTTTCAATTGCATTGAGGTCAGGGCAATGACTCGGCCACTCAAGGACATTTATCTTTTTGTTCCTTCGCCATTCCCGTGTTGCTTTGGGTCATTGTCGTGCTGAAAGGTGAACTACCGTCCCAATTACAGCTTTCTTGCAGAGAGAGGGGGCAGCAGATTTTCCTCTCAGATTTTTCTGTATTTTGTTCCATCCATTTTCCCTTCTATCCTGACAAGTGCCCCAGACCCTGCTGATAAAAAACATCTCAGTAATATGATATTGCCACCACCATGCTTCACAGTAGGGATGGTGTTCGTTGGGTTAACTTGGTGCGTGATTTTTGAAGGTGATTTCTTACACGGGCTAATTTACAATTGCTATTTTTTTTAATGGGGGGGGGGGGGTGTGGCACAAATCCAACCAAGATATTCTATTTTTTGTATACCTTATCGAGGGAGGCTCGTACGAGAGCCAACACGCAACGCACAGCAGGGGGGGGGCATGAGCCAAGAAGGGTGAGGGTGTGAAGGACAAAATAGTGGAGAGCAGAGACATGGAGATCATTGGAAGGGAGAGGGATGGGGCAGGGAACATGAGGTATACAAGATGGACATTACAGGGACTTTCAGAAAGGAAAGCAGGGAATTTGAAGGAGGTGGGTTTGGGGTGGATTAACAGGGGTAGAAAAGATCCTTTTTTAAATTTTTAAATTAAGCTAAAAAGAGTTTTGTATTTTTAATTAATTTTTTGAAATTTGTTTTTCACTTGGAAGTTGTGGGTTACGATATGTAAATAAAGGTGGAAAAAGTCTGATTTAATGCAATTTAATGCCATGCTACAAGGCAACAAAGAGTGAAAATTTTGGAAGGGGGTGTAGACTTTCTATAGGCACTGTATTTGTATGTGTGCTCAAGACAAGGACATAGGACACTGGACATAAATGCACTCATATTTTGATCATAAAGACAGCCAACAAGACAGATTTGTATCTGGGTCACAGCATCACGAACAGAGTGCTCCATCAAACAGAATGGCCCAAATATTCTCACACAATAATTAAAGTAGCAGGAACACACGAGAGCAAATAGAAGTCCATGTAGTTTTTCCCCGAGTTTATCTGGTAGAGAGATCCAATTTAAAACCAAAGCTTTAAGTCTGTTATCCTCAACCCCACCCCACCCTTTAAGGGTACTTCAGTGCAGAAGAAAAAGACCACAAAAAATAAACAAATATGCAAACAAACAAACAAACCAGGTGAACACGACCGAACTTGAAGCTTTTATGTGAGAACAAACACTCAGTGCCCTGATATTTTAACCACAGCATGACCTTCAACTGGAAGTGTGTTGGACATTTGGCAAGCCTTCACACACCCATCTGGAGATAAAGAGCTACCCCTTTACTTATTGATGGTGGTTTTATACCACCTGACTCCCCCTCTTATCTAGATCCTATCCTATCCAGCAGATGCAAATTGGTGGGAGATATAGCATACATCACAAGGCCTCCCCTTAACCATCTTAACCAATCATTAAACCAAGGCTTTGAAAATGTTCTGTCGGATCCCATTTTTAAGGCTGGACTGGCATGGGAAATTCTCTACCGACAGCCATTAAATCATCAGATCCAGCCTTTATTCTCAGATTAAAAACAAGTTAGTTATGCTCCTGTTCAGATTATTTTGTGATTAAATCACATATTAATGGAATCAGGCCAGCAATAAACCACCTGTATAAGTGAAAGAAGCTTGAATAAAAGCTAAAATAAGATGTATGATAAAAAAATACTCCCGAGAGGGAGTGCCGGTCATCTCTGCCAGAGGTCAAAAGTAACTGTGCCAGACTGGAATAGGGGCAGTTCATAAAGAACGTACGCTCTACTTCCGGGTTTCAAAACCACCCACCCCCCTCTGTATGCAGGCGATTGACCACCCACCCACCCCCCTCATGCATCGCTAATCGCTTGCAAAGCCAGCAGTTCCTTATGAACAGATGTTTGTAAGCCATGACGATGCAGTCCCTAGCGGTGTAATTTACCTTTTTCTTTTAATATCACAGCACATCAATTTTGAAAATAAAAGTACAAATTGACATTCAAAACAATGTTAATGTCATAAATGAAAGTAAGTGTGCATATAAACTTGTGTTCCATTGATAAGTTAAATCTGACAAAAGTTTCAAATGTAATATTTGTCACGGAGAGTTACGGTTATTAATTTTTTAATACTTTTTTTTGTACGTACTTTATGAACGGCCCATACGGGGAATCAGAACGAAGTTTGGAAGGCTATAAAATCGGAACGAGAGCAAATTTCAAAAAAAATGGCTCATGTTGTTCGAGATAATAGTCCATAGTATCTGAATCACTAATAACATTTGATCTCTCTTGATAAATGAGGGAGGAGATACGATTTGAAATCGACGATTTTCGCAACTTTGACAGCCTCGTGACGTTGACCTCGACCTTGGACGACCTTGTAAGTTATATCGTTGTGCATGTCTCATCGACTTCTATCCATTCCACTATTGGTTATTTGTCTCCACTTGGTTTGATTGTGGACGGACGGACGGACAGACTTCGAGACTGGGGGTTATTAGGTCATCTCTACTGAGATGATAGAGATGACCTAAAAAGGTCAGGAAATGAAACATAACCTGCTGAACTTCCCATATTACCCTCTCTATTTAACCCCAACAAAACAAAACAAAGAGGAATTAAAATTTGAATCATATACCTCACCTTGTTAAAACAAGTCGGCTTAAAAAAAGTAATAAGTTTACTTCAGGCTTTGAAAAAAAAAAAAAAAAATTCCTTAAGGCCTTAACTTTATGAAATACTTTTACAAGTCAGGTTTGCAACAAAGGTTCAAATGTACAAACTGGTAACCTTACTTGTCATCATTCTGTTCGATTTTCTGAGGTGACACAGATCTCGGTGGAGACTTAGAAGCAGATTTGGACCTGGATCTTGATCTTGATTTTGACTTTGACTTGGATTTTGACTGCGATTTGGGACTCTTCTTCCTCGGTTTTGAGTGACTGCGGGAAGGAGACTTTGATTCTGAGCGAGACCTGAAAAGCAGCAACATGGTATCAAAGGTAATTTTGGAATATATATATATATATATATATATATATATATATATATATATATATATATAACAATTATTTTTCATAAACAAGCAACTACTCAAACAGCAAAAAAAATTCCAGACAGAAGACATTTTAGCCTGCAACAATACATGCTCAAGCAAAAAATAAATAAATAAAATAAAAAGAGATAAATTATGCAAAACAAGTACATTGCAAAAATAAATCTTAAAATTACACAATATGAAAAGGTCATAAACTGTGGGGCAATAATGAATCCCACAAACTTACTTTGAATGAGAACGTGAATGAGACTTGGATCGGGAGCGGTGGCGACGGCGACGATCACGCTCATGTTCACGGTCTCGGTCGCGGTCGCGGTCGCGGTCACGCTCACGGTTGCGATCATGATCACGCTCTCGGTCGTGGTCACGAGAACGACTGCGTGAGCGGCTGTGTGAGCGGCTCGAGCTTCTAGAGTAGCTTCGCCTGCTGCGTCTTCGGGGACTGACGTCGGCAAAGATGGAAATGATTAAAGCTATCGAAAAAATAAATAAAAACTCCAAGAGCAATTTATTTAAAGAATAAAACAAAGGATTTTACATTAAAAAAACAGTACGATGACACAAGTGACGAGTATTTTGCTGCGTAAAATGCAATTTAACAAAGATTAAAAACAAGAATGTGCACCTCACTTATCTCGTGATTTAAAAGCTAAACTTTGGCAAAATTAAAACAAAGGATTGTTTTACAAGCCTGGTGTTGACTTTGCGGTTAGGGTGGCTGGCTTGAGATCTCAGGGTCCTGAGTTCAAGCCCCTGTTTTCCTTCACACCAGGTGGAGTTGACTCAGCCGGTCATCCCTCCGAGGTCGGTAACATGAGCACCAATGTATTAATAATAGGGGCACTGCACCAGCGGCACAGCTGTGTCCTCATCCAATGATGCTACCTGCAGCCTTGCGCTGCCGACGAAGGAGGAGGAGGAGGATTGTTTTACCTCAAACCACAAGTTGTAACTAAACCTCCTCAGATTTTGTTGCGCTTTCAGACATTTCAACAGGAACTTTCCTTCGAGAAGTTTATCATTACATATACTTGTTATTTTACAATCTTATAAAGTCACATGGGGTCACGTTAACAGATGGCATCGTTACCTCCATCACCGAAGGTAGGTGGAGGTTGTTTTCACCCGTTTGTGAGCAACATATATCTACAATTCCAGGTGTGTGTGTGTGTGTGTGTGTGTGTGTGTGTGTGTGTGTGTGTGTGTGTGTGTGTGTGTGTGTGTGTGTGTGTGTGTGTGTGTGTGTGTGTGTGTGTGTGTGTGTGTTTTTCTCGACAACCACTGGTCCGATCTAATTGAAACTCGCCAGATATATTTCTGGGGACCTGAGGATGTGCCTTTTCAAGGTTTGATATTAATCGGACAAGTGCTTCCCAAGTTGTGGCCATTTATTTACCAAACCAATGAAAAGACACGTTGTTGCGTGGGCATGGCCGATGGGGAAGGGAAGCTCAGCCGCGTTCCCCATTACGGGTTACAATGTACGGGCTTCCAGATAATGATGACTTCGTGTATTCTAATAATTTCTCATGCGCATTTATAAACACAATGCCCCCAAGTTATGATCGTTTTCATATTAGACGGTGCATAAATTTCGGTAACAGAGTGCTGGTATGCTCCGAACCAGGAAGAAAATTTTTTTTCTCTCTTCTCTTTTTGTTTTTCCTTGCGATGACATTGCGAAAAGGTAAAATACGTTGGCGCTAATTGAATAATTGGGTATTAAAACTAAATTGCGAATAATCGTAACTGCGAATAATATGCGAACTTCTGGGCCACGCACGTACGGGCACGCGAGAGCGAAGAAACGGCCTGTGTGGTTGTTGTTTGTTGCTCACGGTTTGAATATTTATTTATTTATTTATTTTACGGACACGTACTAATATCAAAAATTTGTGAATGGATTCAGACGAAACTTGGTGGACAGTTTGGGTGTGTGACAGGAACAAGCCGATTCGATTTTGGTTAAGGTATGGATGCATATCCGGCTTATCAGTGGGATGCAAATTGTAGACCGTTTAGCCTGGTGGAGGTGTGCGCTCTGAGTGCTGGTCCAGTTAAATGCTGAGAGATTGTCCATATTGCCACCAACTGCACAGCCAAAAAACCACCACTCTTAGTGAGGTCACTGGCGTGTGTATGTGTAATATTTTTATACACACGCGTTTTTTTTCTAGTTGGTACGTCCATGGGCAGTTACACCCGGCTGCATCTCATCCGGTTTGAACAAGGCGTACCGAGGGCGTGTCCCCCGGTAATTAGATCACGTGACCATTAGGTAAACTGTATTTATTAGATGGAGGACCCTCAGTCACATGGTCAAGTTATTGGAGTTCACAGTCGATTAGCGACCCGCCGAGTCACGAAGTTATTCGTGTACGACGGCCTGCAATTCCAGAGAGTCTGGTGGAACCCGAGGTAGTGGTCTTGTCGCCGACCCCCGGGTCTGCAACAATATATATAAAACTGATAAAACTACCTTTTTCGAGTCAGGATATAATTGTTCTAGCAATGATTAAAAAAAAAAAACTGAAATGACAAACCTTCATCAACTTAAGAAATACAGTAACAAGCACATCAGACCTGTCACTTCATTGATAGAAATAACACCTTCTTTGTGCAATTGCAGAGGAAATAAAAAAATTAAAAGGTTGTTGTGTGCTCCTTGTATATCTATTGCTTCAAGAAACATGACAATGTATAATTTTGTGTGCCCCTTCCGTTTCCATCCCATTTTATTCTATAAAGGGTTCCTCCTGTCATCGAATAATATAACAGGTACCGTTGGAACCATGACATTAAGCTCCGAGTCCTGGAACCATGACAGCTGCCAGACCCCACCTACCCAAAATGATATGGCCCCCATCTTGGTTTTCTGGAAGGCCCAAGATATCAGGCCTGTAAGCCTCCACTGATTATACAATGCCTGTGTTTGTGTCAGATTTCCAATGGCTTTATTTGGGTCAAGTGTTACTCACGATAAGCCCCCACCCCACCCCCCCCCCCCCAACCAAAAATAAAAATAAAAATCTAATCATATGTCGAATAAGAATTATTACAACGGTTTAATCAGGCCCTGTACATGCCTGCATATACAAAAATAAACAAACAAATAGCGATACATAATTTTGAACAGCCACATATTGGAGCTAAACAATCCGTGACCAACGCATCAGCTCATTCAGATATAACCGTGGTGGAGGGTGACATGTATGAGAGGTGCAGAGTTAATCTTTCTAAGAGCGCATTAAAATGTTTTTCCCAAATCGTGCTGTTCATCGAAGAGAGCTTTAAATGAGAATTTCCCAAATCGGGGCCGTTGCCGGAATTTGTCACAAATTGTGACTGCAGCATGGTTATTGGTGTTATTCTACAGCAGCAGCAATCCTTTAAAATAAAGCGTGACTCGCACAACTTGTAGTAAAAAAATTGCCCAAGATTTCACAGCACTTCAATTATTTTCTTCCAATATCAGATCAATAAAACAAAGCCAATTCCGTCATCAATTTTATTGAACATACATCTCGACATATACAGCCAGCAGAAGTCAATACCGATCTATACACTATGCAATGCTCAGCCTGCCAGGTTCAAAAATAGCCCTCAACAGCTGGAGTCGTTTCCTTGTCTAAGGGAGAGCTACTTACAGTGATGTCAAAGGTGTTCAAATTACACGCAGGATGATGAGTGGGTATTCAACAAGATCTTCCTTTTTGGGCCCAGGAATAGGATTTTGCAGGTCCTTCAAGATATATAAATTTCACTATGTTGTCACTGTTCTCTGGAGCATGGTCACAAACTATGCCCAACCACCAGGTGCCATCACAGATGAAACCAAAGTATTGCCTGTTATCGTAGACAGTCCAGGTGGTGTTGGAAACTCAGAGTCCTATTGGCAGGTCGTGGTCTCCTGCAACGTGCTGTGTTGAAACTGACAATGAAGAAACTTGCATCACCTGATCAACATTTTAATCCAGTGTGCTGGGGCTGACAAGGATAAAAAGCACTGGTGCCATAAATTCCATGCAGTTTTAGTGACGAAGCCTTCAAACCACATCCCTATAATCATCCTCTTTCCTAAAGAAAAACCACGCTCTGCATTCTTGCATGAATCAAAAAAGGGCTTTGGTGTGGAGGACATGGTCTGTCTGGCCAGTGTAAACTAGCTCTTGCAGCAAGCATTTTTACAGTTCCATCAATGCAATCACAAGCATTCTTAACACAGCTTGTCGCAAAGAAAAACGACTCAAACCGGCCAAAACCTTCAGGTCAGTCCATACTGTTCATATCGTGGGTAGTAAAGTCACTGACAAGACGTTTTTCCAACGAGTCTAAAAGAAGCATAGAGTAGCCGGAGGTCGTGCAGCATCATCCTCGAGAAATCCAATCAAGTGACAGCTTTGATGTATGCAATTTTTTATGTTTGCTTCTTTCATCAGCAAAATTAATTCCGACTGAGATGGAGAAAAGAAATGGTGTTCTACAAGGTTATACTATTACCTTATCCACGGTCTTCAATGTAGTCACCGTTCGAGGTTTCCTGGCAATTGGCTCAGGTTGTTTTTGTTTTTTTCAGTGTATTCACCGATGAAACCCAAGTTTGTAATCAATCATCATCATCATTCCCAGCAAGGATCTATTCAAGTTTCTGGATCAGTGCTGCTTTGGACTGTCATGGAAATGCTGAAGAATGCCAGTCTTTCGACTGTTACAATGTGACATTGTCAACAAGTATATTCCATTGGTGCGACATCAATAATGCCAAGTGGGACAGCCACAAATCTGAATGAAGTCAAGCACAGATACAGACTGTCCCACCGACAAATAGTAATGCACATTTCAGTGGCAAATCACCAAAAATAAATAAATAAATATGTCGACTTCAATGGACGTGCTCTGCTAATCATTGCAATGAACATTCAATTCCTGCAAGTTAGCCAGAAGGATCTTTTGCTCACGTTCTCACTCACTACCGATCCTCAAAGTGCGATGCATTTATTTTTCCAAGGGATCGCTCTTGACACATTGCCATAGGACTTTACCTGACACTGTTGTGAAAGTTGCAATATACCTTGCTTTCACAACACGTCAGTCATGCATCACCATATAGGTAACAAAACCAAATTAGGTAATCATTTCAACTCGAAGGGCACTCGGTAGAGCGCATACCTCTGCCATGTAATACCTGATCCATGAGAACATATCGGGCACCAATAACTTGTTGACCAACATGCTTATAATCGTTTTTGAGCCCCATCTCTCAATGGTAAAGAATCACTTTTTTAAAAATTAAATAAATCACATATGCAGATCCAGATTCGGATCTTCACCAAAATCGAATCAATTCTTACTTCTAACACACCCAACATGTCCACCAAGTTTGGTCCGAATCTGTCCACAACTTTTTGAGATATCGTGCTATATATCAGTTCAGCCCCATCACTCAATGGTGAAAAATCACTTTAAAAAAATTATCAGATCCGTATTCGGATCTTCACCAAAATCTAATAAATTTGTCCTCGTTACACTTCCCGACTTGGCCACCAAGTTTTGTCTGAATCCATCCATAACTTTTTGAGATATCCTGCTCACAGACAGGCATGAGTGATGGGTGAAAATAACCTCCATCCACCTTAGGTGGCAGTTAATAAAATGGAAATTAAGTTATAAATAGCAGTTGGGAAAAATAATAATAATAACTGGAACTGCCACTTTATAACTGCTGGCAGTGATGACCGGGTACCCAGTCCGTCCACCTGACACAACTGATACAACATGAGACTTAAATCATAGTCACAAAGTTTCGCATTTATCGGATAAGCGGTGCCAGAGAAAACATTATTAATGATGATACAAACACAGGCCTGCTTCGAGACGGCGCGAAACAGACGAGTTACGAACCGGACAGCACAAAGCGTTCAATGTCCTGATTACTGGCGAACAGATTCAAATAATTAAATAATTCTGGCTGCCAAACCGCGTGACCGATCAGGTTGAAATTTTAAACATTTGTTTTGCATGTCGGCTAAATTACAAATTTGAAGTTTCGTATATATAGAAGCAGCGGTTACAGAGTAAACATTAATTAATATTTATCCTTCAATCCAAGATGGCGGCCAAACCATGTGACTTGTGACGTCATAATTTTCACCACATGTGCAAACACGATCGGAGACGATAACTGCAAATTTTCGCTTCGCGAGGTTAAGCAGTTCCAGAGAAAACATTATTTAATATTTTTTGTAAAACCAACATGGCTGCCGAATCCTGGGCCCGATCCCGTTGAAATTTCAAACCCTCATTCCGCATGACTGTTCCACCATAAAGGTGATGTTTCACATTTATTGATGTTCCAGAGTAAACATTAATTAATATTTTTCCTTCAATCCACTATGGCTGCCAAACGTTGTGCCGTACCTCAAAAGGGGGTGAGAACTTTTTATTCGTCATGGAGAGGCGGTCATAGTGGTGGAGTTTCACCTGGATCTGTTCAGTCGTTTCAGAGAAAAAGACATTTAAAGATACTATTTTTCAATCCAAGATGGCTGACGAACCATGTGACCTATGACATCACAAATTTATATTCTGCTTCCAACTGGGTATTGGAACAAGTTTGTGAAGTTTCGTGTTAATCGGTAAAGGTGCGTTTTTCTATCCAAGATGGCCGCCAAACCATGTGACGTGTGACGTCAGAATTTTTACCACGCGTGCACACACGATGGTAGATAATTGCAAACTTTCGATTCGTTAGGTTAAGCGGTTCCAGAGAAAACATTATTTAATATTTTTCTTAAATCCAACATGGTGGCCAAACCATGTGACTTATGAATTCGAAATTAACAAACTTGTATCGCCTACGTGTCCCGAATATAGTTCTGAAATCTCCCCTTCATCGGACCAGCGCTTCTGGAGAAGGTGTATGAAGGTTTTAGGGTTTTTTCAAGATGGCCGCCAAACCATGTGACCGATCAAGAAGAAATTAACAAACTTGAGAAAGGACCTCATGGGGAATACATGTGTGAAGTTTCGTCTTGATCTGTCTTGCCCTTCTGGAGAAGATTTTTAAAATTTATTCATTTTCAATCCAAGATGGCTGCCAAACCTTGTGACCTATGATATCATAAATTTAAATTCTGCTTTCCATCGTCGACCTGAACAAGTGTGTGACGTTTCGTGTAAATCGGATAAGGTCTATTTTTCTATCCAAGATGGCCGCCAAACCATGTGACTTCTGAGGTAAAAAAATTTTTTACCATGTATGCAGACTTGAGGGAGGAAGGCACTTGCAAATTTTCGCTTTGATGGCTTATGAAATTCCAGAGAAAACATTATTTAATATTTTTCTTAAATCCAACATGGCGGCCAAACCATGTGACCTATCACTTCGAAATTAACAAACTTGCATCGCATGCATGTCACGAATATAGTTCTGAAATCTCGCCTTCATTGGACCAGCGCTTCTGGAGAAGAAGATGTTTGAAGGTTTTAAGGTTTTTTTCAAGATGGACACCAAACCATGTGACCTGTCAACAAGAAATTAACAAACTTGAGAAAGGACCTCTTGGGGAATGTACCTGTAAAGTCTCGCCTCAATCTGTCCAGCCCTTCTGGAGAAGAAGATTTAAAAAAAAAAAACACTAAAAAACAAGATGGCGGCCGAATGTCATCGATGACGTCAAAAAAAACATTTTTGACGATGAATTTTGGCGTAGATGACGCTCAAAAAAAATTCAGATTTTGTCCTATACGGCGTTCTACTTGACGAATTTTCACCGGTATATCGCTTCACGTATGACGTCACGAAAAATCACACGTGTTCCCCATAGTGAGCTTAGTAAAATGTATCAAACGAAAAAATTTTTCCATTGCACGGTTTCCGAGATACAGATGTCCAAAGTTTATCGCTTTTTTCAAGATGGCGACCGCACCACGTGACCAATGACATCATAATTATAACGTGATTGTGCTATCAAAAAAGATACAAACTATGGTGAAAATTTCCTGTCGATCGGCCTTAGTGTCCCAGAGAAAATGATTTTTAAAGCGAAAAAGGGTGCAAAATGCCGGCAGAAAAATAATAATAATGCGTAATAATAATAAACAGAAGAAAAACAATAGGGTACCCTGTACTCACAGGGTACCCTAATAAAAAAGAAGTGGAAACCGGATCCATGGGATGTAACACTTTAAACGAAATTGGTGTTCAGAAACACCCGCGGGATGACATGACATTCAAACCCTAGCTAGATCAGACAGCTCAGATGCGCGCGTGCACGTACCTCTTGGCCCTCAGCCATCTTGCCAGCCCAGTGAAGTGCTTGCACTACACCAGTGTTTCTCAAGGTGGGGTGTGGCAATATTTTGGTGGGGCATGAGGATTCAGATTTAATGAATCAATATATGATCGCTTTCATAGCTTTGCTACAAGTTCCCTTATTGGTTGACTCAGCCATTTCTGGTGGATTTATCTGAAGTACCAGAGCAATACCAAGAGGAGTTATGAGAGTTGCAACAAGATGAGTCTGTGAAAACTATTTTCAAGATCAAAGGAACCATGATGTGGCTGTCTGAGGAGAGCGAAGAGAAATACCCAAACTCGACCACTTTGGCAAGGTAAGTATTGATAAATTTTCATTCATCATATTTCGTCGAGTGTGGATTCCGTGTTGTTACCGATTTGCTGCAAGCGAAGAGAAATCCGACTGGAAATCACGAAACATGGTGATTTAAGGCTGAAACTGACAAAATTGGTTCCTCAAATCAAACAAATCTGCAGCCAGCATCAAGGGCAGGGCTCCCATTGAATAAAATTTGCAATAAGGTTTTAATAAAGCCTTTTGAATACATATGTAGTATATACTGTAGTGTCTCCAATCGTGGTGGGGCGTACGATTTTTTTTTTTTTAAATCAAAGTGGGGCGTGGGACAAAAAAGGTTGAGAAACACTGCATGCACTACACAATGTGTGTACAGTGAAAAATAGAAAGCAATCTCCACAGAAGACTTTTAGTACCCTCTACCTGGTAGATAAATTATACCTTTGAGGGTTGTGGACCTCTGAAAATTGTATGGAAAAATATGGTGTGGAAAAAAAAATGTGTATGGTGTGGAAAAATAAATAAATTGTACCTCTGAGGGGTGTGGACAATTCTCGATATAAACCTGTACCATATAGTGCCACCAATTTATTTATTTTTAAACACCATTTAAATAAATAAATAAACTGCCTTGGCCACACGCCAAGTACAACCACAAAATACAACCATTTGAACCCCATAAGTGCGGCGCTTAAGGAGTGCATGCAGTACGTACGCTACAATGTATCTCGTTTAAACATAATTTGTACATCCTCAACTCGTGGACTCCTCGTAGAATGGATTTGTGTTAAGCGATTATAAAATTTATTCCGTTGTTTACGATGGTCATGCTCCTTGATTTTATATAAATATATAAATCACACTACTTATTTTTTTATTAAAGCACTGAAGGGTAGTTCTCAAGGTTTCCTTCATTTCTCGGCTTTACCTCCTACTTCATATGGGCTGTTTCACAGTCATGCTCATTTCTGGTATTTTGTACCTTGCATGCTAAATGAGAGGCTGTAGTATCTCTGTCATTAGGGCCAGTAGTTGGTACTAGTGATGGCACAACTTGGACCACTTTTTATTCGACAAAAAATGTCAATTTTTGGCAGAATGGCATAAAAATTGCCATTTTTTTTGACAAATAGCCGTCTCATTTTCTCCAGGTACACTGCATTCACAGTGTATGAGCAAATACAAGCAGAAATTGGGACTTTTATTTGTTGTTGCACCAATTTAATACCTCTTCTGTACTTTGTCCACAACATGTTATTCATTTCAGACTATGAATATTTATTTCACCCTCAATAAATGTCCTCTACGGAAATGCATATTGTAGAATAATTTTTTTTTATATAAATAAAGGGTCTTTTTAAAAGTTTATTGTGTGTTTTACCAAGTGTGTATATACCTGCACTGATATTATGCTACAAAGTTTGAGTGTAACCGATAACCTATTTGCATGGCCTGCACTGATTGCCTTACATGTGTCCGTGAAAAATGTGTCCTCTCCGGAAACACCTAAACTGCCACGAGTTATACGGAAACTACTTGCTGGCTATAAACTATATTCATTCACATGCTCCAAAAATTTGGATATAAGTATTGTAATTAACAATGTTGGATTTGGAGAAATAAAAATAGAAAAATAGTTTGAATTTTTAGTGGTTGTGAGACAAACTTGGTACCCTCATTGTGAAACAGCCCATATTAAAAATACCAAACCGAATTGCTTCCTTCGGACGCGGGTGGGGATTTTTTTTATTATTTATTTTTTCCAATCAAATAATAAATAAATAAATAAATAAATAGGGGAAACTCACAATTAAACAATACCAATACCACCCCCCCCCACCAACCCATTAAACAATCCACAATGCCCCCCCCCCCAAGACTCGCCTTTTTTCTACCAGCTCTACCGAAACTCCCTCAGAAGTCAAGGAGTATACAAGTAAGAGTCTTTACCATGTACGGATATACAAACCTCGACGATTTTGATCACACCCACGGGACGCATCTACTTATCACATACGCATCGTGCTCGTTTCCAACGCGGTCGCTGCTCTTCCCCTTTTTACATCCCTTCACCCTCATATTAATAATCAAATAACCAAGAGTTTCGCGCGAACACAAAGGTCCTTCCAGGCAACGCGGGGAAATTTCCATAAAGAAAATGGCGTCCTCCTCGCACACACAGAGAGAGAAAGAAAGAGCACAAGGCGGGAACGCGGGTCACAAGGAAAATATTTAAACCTCGAAACCACAAAACCACGAATAAAGGAACATCCACCGCGTCCTCACCTGCTGCGTCTGTTGTAGCGATCGCCGCCGCCGCCGCCGCCGTAGTAAGCACTGGACGAAGGCCGACGGGGCGGCCATCGTCGGTAGGGCTCGACGGGCCGGCTGTAGCGCGCCATCTGGACGCGCAGCTCCCGCCCATCTAACATCTTGCCATCGAGCGCGTCCATCGCGTCCTCGGCGTCACGTTTGTCGAAGAAGCGCACGAAGGCGAAGCCGCGGCTCTCTCGGGAGAAGCGATCTCGGGGGATGTACACGTCGCCGACATCGCCGTATTTCTGAAAGGCGCGGCGCAGCGAGTCAGGGGACGTACGGTACGTCAAGTTGTCAACTTTAAGGGTGTACATGTCGTCTACGTCGGATGGAGGAGGCCCAAAGCTCATCTTCTTCGGTCCACTATTAACTTCGAACGTCGACGATCGCCTGTTATTTAGTCGAGGGAGAGCGCCACGCCACGAACATGGAAAAAAAACCCCCTTAAGGATGTGCACAAAATGGCGCCCGGAAAAGTGCGTCACGTGACGGGCGGAACACGTTCGCGCCTCTTCTGCCCTTTTCCTGTTTACGGATTTTTCTTTTTTTTTGCCGACACGACATTGATGGGATTTCTCTGAGTACTTGACTGAAAGAATACTTTTCACAATAATCGATGTGCTAGATTTGTGTATGTTTTATTTTAAAAAAAAATAAACCGATGTACGTCACTTCCTCTGACTGGAGAGAACGTCGATCCCGTCAGTTTCCTCCCTCCCACTTCCCACGGCTGTTATGATTTCCCACAAAGAACCAGAGTCACTCAAACTCGCACAATGGTTGCTAACCTAGGGTTTTTGTTTATTTTTGGCTATCCTTTTTAACTACATAGAGAATCTGAAATGGTGATCTATTTTTTTTTTTTACCTGAACCTCAAACAAGGAAGCAACACCAACACGAGCGATTTATAAACTCTTAAATGATATGACTGGCCGAGGTCGGCTTCAAACCACCGACACTCCCCCCCCCCCCCAGATTCAGAGCGGACGCTCCAACGACAGTCTTATCATGACGTCACCCAGTCATTGGGGACAGAGGAGTACCTGGACACGCTCCAACCACAGTCTAATCATGACGTCACCCGGTCATTGGGGATACAGAAGTACCTGGACACGCTCCAACCACAGTCTGATCATGACGTCACCCAGTCATTGGGGACAGAGGAGTACCTGGACACACTCCAACCACAGTCTAATCATGACGTCACCCAGTCTTTGGGGACAGACGAGTACCTGGACACGCTCCAACCACAGTCTAATCATGACGTCACCCAGTCATTGGGGACAGAGGAGTACCTGGACACACTCCAACCTCAGACTAATCATGACGTCACCCAGTCATTGGGGACAGAGGAGTACCTGGACACGCTCCAACCACAGTCTAATCATGACGTCACCCAGTCTTTTGGTATACAGGAGTACCTGGACACACTCCAACCACAGTCTAATCATGACGTCACCCAGTCTTTGGGGACAGAGGAGTACCTGGATACGCTCCAACCACAGACTAATCATGACGTCACCCAGTCTTTGGGGATACAGGAGTACTTGGACATGCTCCAACCACAGTCTAATAATGACGTCACCCAGTCATTGGGGATACAGGAGTACCTGGACACGCTCCAACCACAGTCTAATCATGACATCACCCGGTCATTGGGGATACAGGAGTACCTGGACACGCTCCAACGACAGTCTAATCATGACGTCACCCAGTCATTGGGGACAGAGGAGTACCTGGACACACTCCAACCACAGTCTAATCATGACGTCACCCAGTATTTGGGGACAGAGGAGTACCTGGACACGCTCCAACCACAGTCTAATCATGACGTCACTCAGTCATTGGGGATACAGGAGTACCTGGACACGCTCCAACCAGTCTAATCATGACGTCACCCAGTCATTGGGGATAGCGAGGAGTAACTGGACACTGGCAGAATATTGTAGGTATTTGGTGTGAATCTGTAATTGGATACATGTGGCCTGCATTTCGTCACAAGGTGAATGGGCCATATTCATTCAGTTCAGGTATGGGAGCATGTGCCAGAACAGCGCGTCGCTGCGTAACCAGAACCAATATTCATTCCTCACCTCCAAACCTTAAAGAAATGGAAACAAATACAAAAATAGAGCAATCAGAGATTGCACACCCTCTCCAGGAATTGTTTAGAGTGTGGTGTTTGTGTTCTGGTGTGTTAATTAATAAGAGACATTATTAGAACTACCACTTTATAACTGCAGGCAGTGATGACTGGGTACCAAGATGCCCTGCTTTGATGGGACACCTGATCCTTTACCCATTATATTTTTTATTATCATTATTATTATTCAATTAAATTTAGAATGGGATTAAAATAAATTCAATTCAAATCAAATGGAAGACCAAATAGGTCGAGTCCTGCGTTTGAGTAATCAGAAGGAACCCAAACAAGCAAAAAAACAAAGATAACGTCATCAGGAGGATCCTGGATAGGATTCATATCTCAGCTGTTACTCCTCCACCATCAAACCCATCCAGGCGCAGCCAAGTGAGCCTTATTCAACAACACCAACAAAAAAATGAAGCCATCAGGAGGAACTTGGATAGGATTCACATTTCAGCTGCTACTCCTCTACCCTCAAACCAATCCAGGAACAGCCAAGCGAGCCTTATTCAACAAAAAAAGAAGAAAAAAAAACACCCAGATCAAAAATTTAAATTATTCTGACTGTCAAACCAGGTGCCTAATCACGTTGAAATTTATAACATGTATTCCCCATCACTACTAGATCATAATTGTGAAGTTTCACAAGAATTTATTAAGCGGTTCAAGAGAAAACATTTAATATTTTTCTTAAATCCAATATGGCTGCCAAACCATGTGACCTATCAATTATTCCTTCACAAACTTGTACAATCAAGGCTTGGGGAACATTTGTGTGAAGTTTACCCTCAATCTGTCCAGCTGTTCTGGAGAAGAAGATTTTTATAGCTTTTAGGGTAAAAAATGGCTGCCAAACCATAATTTTTTTTCTTCTGTTGACCAAGTTATCACTTGATGACCCTCAACAATTTTAATACTGATTGGATGTAGCATTCTACGCATGCATTTATGATGTCATAGTGAAGACACCTGTGACATCAGAAGAAAAAAAACAAATCACACTTATTCCCCATGTAGAGTACTTGACATGTGCCAAGTTTCAATTTTTCCATCATGCAGTTTTGGAGATACAGAAGTCCAAAGTTTTTCCTTTATTCCAACAAGGCTGCCACAACACATGACTAATGATGTTATAATTATAATTAAAACATTCCACATGAGTAGTTGCTCCTCCAGTGAAAATTTTGTGTCCATCCGACAAGCAGTTGCAGAGAAAAAAGAAAAACCAGACTTAACGTTCTGTGTGGACAAACATACATACAGACAGACAAACAAACAAGAAAAAGACCGTGCAGAGCACGATACTTGCTGAATCCACCCCCCCCTCTAAAGGTTGCCATGGATACATCAAATTGTCCATTTCGTTAAGATTACAATTGACAATCTTGATCAAAACTCAGGTCATTCCGATGAAAATTGATTATTTTTGATTGATGATTTTAGAAGTTTGACCTTGAGTTGACCTTTGACCTCAAAAATAGTTGGTTTCCGCATTCAGTGATGCAATATGCAATTGCTGCTTAAATTTTCAGGTTAATCAGATGAAAACTGATGATTTTTTCAGATGAAATTTGATGATTTTAGAAGTTTGACCTCAAGATGACCTTTGACCTCAAAACCAATTGAGGCTTCTCAGTTGAGACTACCTCTATAGCTTGGTGAAGTTTCATGACAATCGGTTTAAAATTGTGACCTGTAGGCGATTGACAGACAAACAAACAAGACGTCGTCGTGCAGAGCACGATACTTGCAAGATCCAGGAAAAAAAATTTGACCTCAAAATAATTGGTGGTTGAATTAAATGACCAAATATGCAACTCTTCAAATTTCAAGTGAATCAGATGAAAATTGACAATTTTAGAAATTTGGCCAATGTTGACCTTTTGGCCGATGTCGATCTCAAAAATAATTGGTTGGTTGAATTAATTGACCTCAAATAGAAATCCTCTTCAAATTTCAAGTTAATCGGATGAAAATTGAGGATTTTCAAATTCGCACCAAAGTTGTTGATCTTTTGACCTCAAAACAATAGGCTTCTTGCTTATGACAAGTTCTACCATGTGGTGAAGTTTCGTCAAGATCGGTTTAGAATTGTGATCTGTAGCAATAAACAGGCAGACAGAATCACAAAATCGACCGATCAATTTCTTGAAAAATCTTTGATTTTGCAAGTAACAAACGGACCCAAATGCAATAGCCAATACCCTGTACTCTGGCGATGGTAAAATCCAACAAAGGCAACGGGTATCTTATCCAACCAATAATAACTTTAAAAAGCACCCACCACCTCGTGACATAGGACACCCAACTATAACAAAACAAGAAAGAGCAATCAGAGATTGCAGACCATTGCCAGGACTTGTTTTGTGTGGTGTATTTTGTGTGGCAAATAAATGGAAGGATGTACTAAATGAAAGGTCTAAATGGTCGAGTTGTAAATGTGTAAAGGTCAAAAGTCTGAAAAGTTGTGAGGTCACATGGTCTGAAGGCTTAAAGGTGGAAAGGTCTGAAAAGGTCTAAATTGGTCAAAAGGATTGAAACGGACTAAAGTGTATTAAAAGGATGAAGTGGTCTAAAGGATGTAATTTAAGGTCTAAAGGGTCCTAAAACATATAAAAATGGGAAAAAGGTCAAAGGCATCTTCAGGGTATTAAAATATTTGAAAGGGGTGAAGGTCTAAAGGGTAAAAAAGAGTCCAAGGGATTTGGGGGGTCTAAAAAGTCAAAGTGGATATGCAGGGTTTTAGGGGACTTACGAGATCTTCAGTTTTAGGGGTCTTATGGTCTTTGTGGTCTTCGGGTTGTAAAAGGTTTCAAAGTTTCTTGGGGTTCTAAAGGGTTGAATGTAATTAATACGCATACTTGCATTCTATGCGGAGAAACAGACAAAAACAGACTGATAGACAGACAGACAGACAAACGGACCCAAGTCCTTTGGCGAGGGTAACTATAACGAAACTCGGTAGCGCATACCTCTGCCAGGCTAGTTTACGTTTTGTATTCCACTGATAGTCTGGATGCAGATCTGGCCTTTCGTCGAAATCTAATCAGCTTGTCCTTGTCACACACCCAACCTGTCCACCAAGTTTCATCTGAATCTGTCCACAACTTTTTGAAGTATTGTGCTACATATCGTTTTTGGGCTCTAATTTTAATGGTGAAGAATCACATTTAAAACTGTAGTATCCAGATCTGGATCTTCACCGAAATCTATCCAATTCATCTTTGTCAAACACGCAACAGACTGGTCCACTAACTTTTGTCTGAATCCATCCACAACTTTTTGAGATATCATGATATATATGTAGTTTTGGCCCAATCTCTTAAATTTAGGAATCAGGCCTATGTTGTCCTTTTGACCTCAAAAATAACTGATGGTTGAATTCAGTGACCTGATATGAAAATCGTGTTCAAATTTCAAGTCAAGCAGATGGAAATTGAGGATTTTAGAAATCTCACCGAAGTTGTTGACCTTTTGGTCCATGTTGACCTCAAAAACAATTGGCTGGTGCTCCTGGCTCTCACCTTTCTCGGCTTCACGCTGTGGAAACCAAGGTATTTAGGATCATTGGTATCTACCGTGATGAGGTTGAGTCTTTGGGTCTCTCACAACAGGCAGGTCGATGGCCTTCCTGTCTTCTACCGTCTCCTCTCCGGTCTCCACCTCTGCCCCCCCCCCGCTCTGTCTGCGATATGTCCCCACCATATTTCCGCAGGGCGCTCAAGGTCCACCAACAACCCCCTTCTGGTAAAACTACCAAAATCACGAATCACTGCTCACCTTCATTCTTTCATTCCTCTTTTTTCCCCCACCTTTGGAATAAACTCCCACGCTCGCTTCAATCCCATTCTTCCCTCCAGGCCTTCAAAACAGCAGTTCACCACCACCTCTTATCGTCCCCCATCCAAAAACTCGATATTTTCTACCCCCGATAATCCACCCCAAACCCACCTCCTTCAAATTCCCTGCTTTCCTTCCTGAAAGTCCCTGTAATATCAATCTTGCATGCTTCATGTTCCCCACATTATCCCTCTCCCTTCCACAGATCTCCTCATGTCTCTGTTCCCCACTGTTTTGTCCTTCCCACTCCCTCCTCTCTTGTCTCATGCCCCCCTTGCTGTGCATTGTGTGTTAGCTCTCATAGGAGCCTCGACAAGGTATACCAAAAAAAACAAAAAAAACTCCTTTCCCTCCAACTTGATATTCATTTCTTTCCTCTGCTGCCCAACCCACATCACCTGTCTTCTTCATACTCATATTCAGTCCATGCTTCCCAAATGCCTCCTTCCACTCCCCCAGTACTTCGTACATCTCCTGCCCTCTCTCCAGCACAACAGCCAGATCATCCACATCCTACCCTCAAGCTCACCTTCCTGCTTACCAGCTTTATCACCATGATAAACATTAGTGTGCCGAGAGCGTATACCTGCCTCAAAACAATGCTCACGCTGAACTCCTCACACATCCCAGGACCAACTAAGATGATTTTTGATGAAAATTTTTTGATGAAAATAGAACCACATGCAGGGACAAAAAAGATAACAGAAAAACACGACAGATCTGGTTTGGAAAACTTAACTTTGCTTGAGGTGGAAGGAGCAGCTGTACATCCGACAAAGATTTAATGGCAACAACTCACTATTTATTCACACCATACGCCACAGCAAAGGCCATCAGTGAACTGGGAAATGAAAGTCAGATGTTTACCATGGACAAACACGGAGTTTGTAAGAATGCAACCAGTGATGTTAGTAAAAAAAGCAAGGAAAGCCATCCTCATCACCAATAATGCTGCATGTAGGAATGAACAAACAAATGCAGGCTCTTCTGTTCAATACTCTAATCAACTTATTCATTCTTCATCTTATTCATAGCCAGAGGAGGAGCTCACCCTCTCCACCTCCGGCAGCAGAGCTGCTTGCACAAGAGCAATGTCCACTGGATCCACTACCGGAACCACAACAGACAGTTCATCTGCCACCATGGGGTCAACAACCAAGTCCTCCCCTTCCACTTCAGTGGGTCTGACACCCAACAGAACCACATCCCAGTCCTTCTTTCCCTTTGAAGGCAAAGGATTTTCCTCCTTATTCTCCTCCTCCTCCTCCTCCTCCTCCTTCCTATCTTCCACCACATCCTCTTCCTTCCTCACGTCCTTGCACCCTCTATGGGGAATTGGGGGGGGGAGGGTGAGAGAGAGGGCGTGTAAGACAACAATGACATTATCTATTCCCACTGGATCCTTGCTTTTCTCATGGGCACACTTATTCTTCCCACAGATGCATGTATTTTGCTCCCTGCAGACAAGAACGAAAGGTGTGCCCCGATATCTCAAAGAGGTTGCAGCGCTCCCCTCATATGTCTCAACTCTTCCTTGCACCCAGTAATTGGGTGGCCGATTTGACCACACATGTGGCACACTTTAGGCTGCCCAACATTAAAAAATATTTTTGACCACACATGCGGCACACTTTAGGCTGCCCAACATTAAAAAATATTTTTGACCACGATCCATCCCAATCGCAATCACGTTACGAATATGGAAAACTATGCCACCTTCCCTTGTCCACAGCTCAACTCCGTGAGTCTGAGCATGGTCCATATGCCAAGGCCATTCTGAACAAGCTGTACTGAGTCTCGGATGTCCACGTAGCTACGAAGCCAAACTTTGACAATGCAGTCACCAACACCCTCGTTGTACAGACAAACGGTCATGACCCTTTTATTTCCTAAGTTTCCGAGAGAGCCTTGAACGCCCAATCAACCAATGTCCCAGCCAACTAAGCAGCAGCCCATCAGTGGCAGAACTCCACCAGTACTGCTGTTGTCAGAAATGACACGTCAAAACCCCATGAAGAGGGATCAGGCAGAAGAAGTCTTCAGCCTTGAACCTTAGAACCCCCAACAACATACTCCTGCCAAAATTCTAGGTGGCCCGGACAGCGGACTTTGGCAGGAAATTAAAATGCACACAGTTATGGTTCCAGCTCACCACGCCACGGTTCTAAGGGGAGATACAACACCAGGGGTGAAGGAGGGAGGGGAACATTAAAGGGGAGCGCAAAGGATCTCCTCCTAGCTGGTGAACAACACCCACCAGACCAAGAGGAAGGCCAGGGGAAAAAAGGATAGGAAGAGACAAACAAACAAGCAGGACTAACAAATGAAAAATAAAGAAGAAACAAACAAGCAAAACGAAAATAAAAATTGTTTCGAGTTGTAACAATAATAAAAAATAACAAGTCTGAAGACGACGATGGTTCACGAGCGGTATTTGACGATGTAGATTGTTTCAGAAGTCAAGGATGAGACAATGTGATAATGTTTGACCAAGTTATAAAAATGATCAACATGATGTGGTACGAGTGACAGGTTCTTAGCTACAAAATGTCGAAAACCCGGTTTCGTTCAACAACTTTCAAAATTTGACCTTTGCATAACCTTTAAAGGTCACAAAACAATGTCGTGGACATTAAAATAAGGAAGCAGGATACGTGCTATAGCTTATTGGAGTTAGTCGAAGAAGGTCGAGAACCCGGTTCGATTCCCACAACTTTGAAAATCTGATCTTTGTGAACTTTAAAGGTCTAAGGTCAAGGATTATGACCTTTGGTACAAAACTTCCTCTGGAACATTCCAGGAACAATATAACGTCATATCGGCTTTATGGCATTTCGCACTCATCGGATTATCCATACTTTGATGAAATCAGCGCAAAAACAAACTTGAAGGGGGCACCACGGGCAAGGTGTTCGAGATAGAGCAAAATGGTGTCAAGACTTCAGGTGGGGAATGACCTCAAGATTATGCATAAAAATATTGTCATCCTAGCTCTCAAAGTTTGGGCGTTCGTATGATTTTTATGTCACAATTCGTAACTTTGTGACGAAAATGAAAAATCGAGCTCCGTGGGGCTATGCAGGTGCCATTGGGCTAACCAAATACCGAAACCACTGCCAGATTCGACAAACCCCTCGGAGAAGATGGATTTTTATGTCAAAATTCGCAATTTTCTAAGTTCGTGACCTTGACCTTGGGACAAAAATGAAAACTCGAGCTCCATGGGTCTATGCAGGTGCCATTGGGCTAACCAAATACCGAAACCCCTGCCAGATTCGACAAACCCCTTGGAGAAGATGGATTTTTATGTCAAAATTCGCAATTTTCTAAGTTCGTGACCTTGTGACCTTGACCTTGGGACGAAAATGAAAAATCGAGCTCCGTGGCGCTACGCAGGTGCTATTGGGCGAACCAAATACCGAAACGCCTATCAGATTCGACAAACCCCCTCGGAGAAGATGCAAATTGAAATCGGCTACCCCCTAAAAACGCATGTTTTTGGGGCATGGCTCTGCCCATAATGGGTGCACCACGCCCATTCTCATGAAAACACAACTAGATCACGATATAAACCTCCCAACAAAATTTTATCAGGATCGGATCAAAAACCACGGAGCTATGAGACAGACAGACAGACAGACAGACCGAGAGACAAGCCGGTAGGCGGACATGGGTAGTCGACTACCCAATAGAACCTGACGCGATGGGCCCGTTCGATGGGGAATGACCTGAGGATTAAGCACAAGTAAATTCATGATTCGAGCTTCAAGGGTTAATGCTGCAGATTGTTTTTTCGTTAAAATACCCCCACATTTAGAAGTTTTTCGGCTGTTGTTAGGCAACGGAGGGGTCCACAGCAACGGTTCTTTCTCGCACATAACTAGGACATACCATGAACCTACCATACCAGTTTCATGTATATCTGACTCATAGTCTCTGAGATTTAATGAACTTCGTTTTTTTTATTGTTTTCGACCAGGGTTCATTCAAAGTCTATCTTCTCCGACAATTTTCATAGGATTCAGCTGGAAATTTTTGACAATATGGCTGAATGTACTGCCCACAGTCGCTCGTGGCCCGATTTTTGAAATTTTTTTTTTAATGATTTTTCAAAAATTTCAAAGCCCCGTTGCTAGGCAACGGTGGTGTCCATAGCAACGGTTCTCATTTGCACACAACTCGGTCATGGTATGAACATACCCACCAAGTTTCATCGAAATCGCCATTGTATTAACGGAGCACTGGACCGAACAGACAGACAGACAGAGGAGACAGACAGACAGACAAACATATCGACAGAAAAACTGATAATAAGGGTCGAACAAATTTCAAAAAAAAATTTTTTTTTCGACTGGATCGACTACCCAGACATACAGACAAACATATCGATGGAAGTACTGATAATAAGGGTAGAACAAATTTTAAAAAAAAAAAAAATTTTTTTTAATTTTTTTTTTCATGACGAGATCGACGACCCAACAGACAGACAAAAAATTTCAAAGTCCCGTTGCTAGGCAACGGTGGTGTCCATAGCAACGGTTCTCATTTGCACACAACTAGGTCATGGTATGAACCTACCAACCAAGTTTCATCAAAATCGCCATTGTATTAACTGAAATCTCCATTTTAAATACTGATAATAAGGGTAGAACAAATCTCAAAAAAAAAAATGTTGGAAATTTTTTTTTTTTCGAATAGATCGACTACCCAACACACACCCATAACGAATATGGTGGTGACTTATTTTTTTTTGAAAAATAAATTTGTGAATTTTTTTTTCGTGAACCAAAAATAAAAACTAGACACGTGCTTTATAACTGTGAGCAGTTACGCCAGGGCCCTAGCCACCCTGCTTTGATGGGACACGTGACCCACGACGTCAATGGCATCAAACTTGTTTTCTCCATGGGTAGTCGATCACATACTTAAAGTTTTTGCATTGATCGGATAATATTAATTTTTCTATCCAATATGGCTGCCAAACCACGTGACAGATGAAGTTTTAATTTCCAAACTACAGTATATTCCCCGTGAGTAGTGGATTATAAATGTGAGGTTTCACATCGATCGGTTAGGTTGTTTCAGAGAAGAAGGTTTTTAAAGGTTTTCACTTTGATCAAATATGGCTGCCAGAGATGGTTTGATCACATAACCTATGAAGGTTAATTTTCAAACTATATTCTCCATCGTTAGTCGATATATATATATATATATATATATATATATATATATATATATATATATATATATATATATATATATATATATATATATATTGTTGTGGTTGACGAAATTCGCAAACCACCATTCAGGTCCCTTAGGTGAGATATCTCTGTAAGTATATGTGTAGTTAGGCCCAAACCCGTTGTTTAGAGGGAATAAATGTCATTCATTCGGGCTGCGACCCCTCGAGATAGCCGTTTTTCTTTTACTATCTTTATTTTGGACCAGCCGCCATTACTACCATTACTACCACCACCAACCACGTCTCAACAGCCATCACACAACAACCACCAACCACAACGCCGCTTCACAACAACAGCCACGACCTTTACCGTCACAACTCGCCCTCGCAACCATCGCATCACCACCATTCCCGCGCCGCTTGTGGGCACTGATACTGGACTCGTGCAGGGCGCGCACCGAGCAGCGGGTGCAGAAAAGCCAGCCTTTCCGAAGAAATCGGATCAAAAACGACTCACGCCCACTTCTGTTCCGTCCTATCGGCGAGCGTGGGGCGATTTGGCCCCGCCTCCAGGTGCGTCGGAGTAATATCGCTATATGCAGATTCATGGATCAAAAAGCATTCACGCCCACTTTTCCTCTGTCCAATGGGGAGCCAGCCAGAGGTAAAGGGTCGAAGGTGAAGGAGCGAAGCCACGGGGGCTATAAAGGGCCGCGTTCGCTCATAGTTGAGTGAGTCAGTCAGTTCGCAGTTGAGTTGGGAGTTGGTGGAGTCGAGTTGAGTTGGGAAGAAGGAGTTCGGAGTTGAGTTGGGAAGAGCCAGTCAAGAGAGGAGTCGGAGAAG
The DNA here is from genome assembly GCF_056783735.1 of Eptatretus burgeri. NCBI lineage: Eukaryota > Metazoa > Chordata > Myxini > Myxiniformes > Myxinidae > Eptatretus > Eptatretus burgeri. The sequence goes on from NC_140975.1 coordinate 38,523,934, forward strand.
GCAGTTGGACGGAGCTGTGGAGAGTTGGAGAGGTGGCGGCGGCGAAGGCAGTCGAGGGGGTGCTCGTGTCAGAGTCGGGGAGCTGCGGAGAGGAGAGGCCGGCAACGCGACCGAGGTCGTGGTGGAGACGCTTGTCGCGGGACCCGAGCCAGGGAGATATCCTCCTTCCCCCGAGCATCAACAACCCCCTCCTGTTTCCCCCTGCGCTGAGATAGTGCGAGAAGGGGGCACGTTCCCACCCCATTCCAGACACTGTCCGCGAGGCCCGCGGAGTCGGGGCGCCACCGCCATTTTGCGGCTCATCATCAGATGGGTAGGCCCGACGCGGTCTCGGCCCCAGGCCCGTCTGCCCCCATCATCCTTGAGGGTGGTCCTTTTCTTTTGCTTTGAGTATATGTGTTGTCGGCGCCGTCTGTGAAGTAAAACTGTATAAGTGTTGCCGTGTGCTCGGTAGTCGGTGGTATATCTGCATTGTGTTTTGCTTTTACATTTGCTTTTTGTGTATTATTGTGTGTTTCTTCTTCTTTTACATTTGCTTTTGGTGTAATTGTATATGGGTGCTTTCCGTTCATCGCGAAATAAATGTGCTTTATGTTGAACTGTTTTCCCGTTTCGCTTCGTCTTTTCCTTTATTGAATCTCCATCTTACTTCACGTAAAGGGTTGGTCGTGGGCTAAAACGCCCGATAATTAATCGAACCGTCGAGGTTGACGATAACACCGCTCGGTTATCCCGATAGTACGGAACGGGTCGCTTAAAGTGGCCCGTGTCCGAAGTCGACCTGCGGCGAGGTGCGATCGCCCGGTCTACCCTCCGTGTGGGTACTTAAGTAGGTTGAATTTGGCGAGCAACCCTATCCCACGCGGGGGGCCGATTGGCACGATCGTGGTGAGGCCAAAAGGCCCACCCGTGACTAGTTCCCGGCGTTAGTCCGAGAGGGTCACGACGGGATTGTCCGTCCGGTGGGCGACGTGCCGCGATTCGAGTTACGTGGCCGTTCGCATGCCGGCGGGCGCGAATCCGCAACAATATATATCCTAAAAGAAAGAAGTTCCTGTGCATCATTTATACCTATGTGAAATGAGAAATGAAAACAAACACATCATGTTGTTTCGTCATATCAATATTTAGTGTTTGATAAACACGAAATCGACTTGAGAATGTCAACGCGTGTGCAAGACATATCTCCAGAGGCTCAAAGACACGTGCAGTCAAAAGTCAGTTTACAGCTCAGTATCAATCTGTTAAGCAGTTAAAGGCCCGGTCACACCTTGACGTTTTAGCCAGCGATGGCAACGTGTTAAAATTTATGTAAAACTCTGGCTTACGTTGAACTTTTGATGTTTTTTTTTCAAAGATTCGGACGTATTCATAGCGACTTGGTCTTATGTATAACGCATTGGTACCTACACAGAACGTTTCGTTGTGTTATAGATAACTTATACCAACGAATGCTGAACCTGTTGTCGGCCTACACAACCGATGCCCAACGATAGTCTAACTCAGGCATAGCGCGTTGCACGCATCGCCGACGATGTCGTGACGTAGCCTATTAAAAGGCTGACGCACAACGATTCAAATCATAACTGCCGTAGAAATGGAAGGGTCAAAATCGCGGTCACACCTTGGCGATCTTGCCAGCATATGCCGACGTAACAAAAAGTGTGTCTAAAACGTTGGGGCACGTCGAATACGGTATGGGTAAGTTTGGTATACGCGAGTAGAACGCTAAATACGCTATCAGAAGTCATAGTAAGTAGAGTACGTCAAGAAATTTTGAACATGTTCAAAATTTTACGACGTACTCGGCGTATGACACACGTTCGCATGCGATGAGGATAAGTTTTACACACGATATGTGGACGCTTACACACGTCCACAAAGGCTACTTATAAGCTACTCATAAGTCAAAACACGTCGCGGTAATGTCTTTTTTACGCGAAACTTATTTCTAACTTATGTTTGACGTGCTTTGAACCAATTCTTTACGTAGCCCCAACACACATCGACGTATGTAGACGTATTCCAATGACGTCTTCCGGTCGACAAAAAAAATAAATTAACGTGTTTCTAGCTTACAACTGCCATATAAAGACGTGTTCCCAGCGATTTTGGGAATTGGTATATAAAAATGGTGTTCATAAAAGGGGAACCCAACAGTGTTTTCGAGTCCTTTTTGAGTCGATGTCCATGTCAGCAGTAACAGTATCAGTATCAGTATCTGCATCAGTATTACTATTAGTATTAGTATTAGTAGTAGTTTGTTCATGTTGGCAGTAGTAGGTGGGTGTGAGGGGGAGGGTGTGGGTTATGATGGATCGTCCTTGCGTCCGCGTGTCCACGGGAAGGTTCATAGGCTGCCACTCAACGATTTAAATGGCTGCATCTCCACTATTGAAAGTAGACGCTTGCGCTCAACAATTGGATTTTTTTTACACTCAACGACTTTTAAACGGTACCACTCAGCTAGTTTCATTGTTTACAATGAACGATTTAAATTGCTGTCACTCGCCTTTGTTTTTTTTATTTTTTATTTTTTTTTGACGCTGGGGTTTGGAAATTTGAAACGTTTCTTCTGAACATGTTAAAACGCTCAAACTCGACTATTTTAAATAGACGCTGCCGATGGACAATTGGAATCATAGCCAAGCTAGACATCGAAGTGTGAACATCCTCGTCATGCCGAAGAAAAGTTTGAAGAATGCTGCAAATAAGTGCCCTGGCCGTGGCCGTGGACGCTGACGCAAGGACGATCCATTATACCGACGTCTTTCAGCCTAATAGTAACTTAAAAGTAACATCTGTCGATGTGTGGCAACGATCGCGTAACGTGCCAACAACATGTTAATCATAGGTAGGAAATAAGTTTCGGGTACTCTAAACACTACCTCGGCGTGTCTCAACTTATGATTAACTTACAAGTAGCATGTGTTGACGTCTGTCAACGATTGCAGACCGTGCCTACAACTTGTGGCCAGCGTAGCGGAACGTGTGAGTCATACGCCGGCATACGTCGTGAAATTTCAAGCATGAAAGAATTTGAGGACAACCGAAAAGTACAACGTTTAAAGCCAACGTACAACGACGTATGGCAACGTACTATGACGTATGCCAGCGTGCTCTCAATGTTATCAAAACTTACCCATAACGTATTCAACGTGTGCCAGCGTTTTAGAAAAAAAATTCAAAAATCGGCATACGTTGGCTAAAACGTCAAGGTGTGACCGGGCCTTAAGCGGTTGAAGAGAAGGTTTGTGTTTTTAAAGGTTTTCGTTAAATCCAATATGGCTGCCATAACATCATCATTGTCAAACTTTATTCCCCATGGGGAGTTGATGACACATGTCCTGTTTCAATTTTTTTCATTGAGCAGTTTTCATAGAAGAAGACATCCAAAGTTTTTCCTTTAATCAAATATGGCTGCTGTTAGGGTGCTTTAATCCATCATGACCTATGACACCAAAGTTGTCAATAAAAAAAAATATATCCATGGGTAGTCAATCCTATGTTGAAAGTTTCACATGGTTCGGTCAAGCAGTAGAACTCGTTTTCTGAGTCTCGAAGGTAGATCTGAGTTTTACTCATTCAAAAAAATCTTAAATCAAGTCGATTATATCACCCTGAGCTTTGGTAAGAAGCTTGTTTTTGTTTTATAGCTCTGAAAGGATATCCTGTGAAAGGAAAAAAATGAACTATCACTTAATCCTCTTAGCACAGAATCTGGTTTGTAGATACTAAGATAAGATAAGATAAAATATTAAGTATTTATCTCGTACCTGAATAAGTATTTACCACCCATACAGGGTTGTAGCCTCGTAACTGGTTCGGCACCATCAACGCTCTGCTAAGGGTATTGTACATGATGTTGATGAAAGGGGAAAGCTCGATCCACCACCCAAAATGGATATTGTGCAATGGTCGCATGACTTTTAACAATTTCAAATGAATGCCTGTCCTGGGAAGCACTGTTTCTGCCTCAATGGCTTCATCGGCTGGACAGAGTAACGTGCTGATGAAACGTGTTAGTAACCAGCAAAGAGTAGTGATTGAAGTTATGTGAGCAAAGTGATTCAAGTTAGTTATTTGAGACACGGATGAGGAAATATGGAGAGCCTCAGGAGAGGGGTAGAAAGGGCAAGTCTGATTTACAGGGTTTAAGAGGGGAGGTGGAGAGGCAGACTGAGAAAATGCAAGGAAACAATAATAGTAATAAAAAATGGTTGGGCAGAGAATGAAAAGGATGGGCTGGGTAAAACAGCCCTCAACCCCACCGGGTATCGCTTGAAGCACTCCATCTCTGACATGGATGAGGTGGGTTGTGATCCAGATATGCTCCCACCACACTTTCTGCAGAGACTCTGATCCCCGGGAGGCTGTATCAGGGTGACTGCGCTGGTACGCTAGGTCAAAGGGCCCCAATTTTTTTTTTGCTTATTTACAATATCCTTCATGCACAACCTTGTAAGAACCATACTGGCATTGAGTGAAAACACGAATGCAAGTCCTCGAGGTCACAGCCCCCAACTGCATCTCAAAAATGGGACGTGAAATTTTACAGTACATTGTTGTGGGAATGCCTTATAGTATAGTTATTACAGGAGTAACTTTGCGTAGTATAGGTGTGTGTGTGTGTGTGTGTGTGTGTGTGTGTGTGTGTGTGTGTGTGTGTGTGTGTGTGTGTGTGTGTGTGTGTGTGTGTGTGTGTGTGTGTGTGTGTGTGTGTGTGTGTGACTATAGGAGGTGACACAATCACCCTATGGGTAATGTGCTTGTGTTCTTCAAAAGAGAACACCAAGCCGTGGGCGAAATTTTGGGCGCATCCCTGCCAAATTGATAGAACTTGTTTGAAGTTCAAGGGCGGGGTGTGCCTTGATTGATGCCCGGAACACCAATCAGAGCAGGGCAGCCGACGCGAAGCCATAAAACAGGGCAGAGTGAAGCCAGAGGGAATAAAGGTGGGGGAAACCGGGGAGGCGGTGCATGGGTGGGACCATAGACTCTGGCGTGAAAGGCTGTGATAGTTTAGTTCTTGCCCGGTCAGTACGAAAGACACGCCCCTGCTGCTCAGCGCTTACACCCCCACCACACAGAAGTCTCTACAACCTGCCACGATTGGCTTGAGCTCCCACCTCGTGGACATTTGAACCGTGCCTGTCAGAATGATCGAGCCGTGTCAATATTCTTACCACTTGAACCAAGCTGCGTCGTGCTGGATGTCATCTACGGTATTTTCAGTCTTGTCTGACTTTCTCTATTGTCTATCTACTATGGTGTGTCTGAGGCCTTAATGGTTTAACCAGATGAGGATCTGCTATTTGTTCATTGGCTTGGGCATGTTTAAATGTTTTTAAATCATTGCTTTGCTTGTTTTTGTATTCTCTCCCTGTGTTATAAATATAGCGTTATAAAATCACTTGGTTTCTGGGTGATTTGATTGTCTGATCACAAGTTCTACACGTGTGTTAAAAGACAGATTGAGTTCAGCAATTTCACTATGGTCGCTCTTAGTGTAAACGAATGGGCTGCGCTGATTCGTGATGCCGGATTGGCTCGGTGTTCCATTGGAGTTTGGTATCATGGCAAACAGGCTCTTAATCCAGTTCTGAGTAGTGGAAGCAGTTGGCCGACATGGCTGCTTTGACAAAATTTATCGGATTCAGACCGGGCAACTGTGACGAATCTGACGATTGTAACATTGTTGTCAGTTCAGTGCGATTTGGACCTGAGGCACGAGAAAACAGTCGCCTCAAAGATAATTTTTCTTGAGAGCATGCAATCTGAGGCCAGAATTAGTAAGAACTAGACGACCTGTGAACCCATTGGGTTCCCATTATGACAGCGGTTGATAAAAAAATCATTTCAAAAATAAATAAATAAAAAAAGATAGCTCCAGCGAACTATACCGCTGAGGTTGTTTCCATTGATTAAATAATCCCGAAGAGTACTTGACTGAATCAGGAATTGATTTGTTAATAATTTTTTTCGTTGCCCGATTTGAACGAAACTTGATATTGCGCGTCAATGTGAAAAAAAAAGATGGAGAAAAGAAAGTCAAAGAAATTATTGTGCGTAATCTTCTAGACACAATTATATTTATTAATGACCACAGAAGTATGAGATCAAAATGGCGATGTTTATTTTATGCTTAAAAATAAATCGGTCTTTGTCGATACTAAATGTTTGAGGTTTTTAAATAAATAATTTCAAGAAAAAAAAAAAAGATAGCTCCAGCGAACTATACCGCTGATGTTGTTTGCATTGATCGAATTCGCCCGATGAGTAATTGACTAAATCAGGAATTGATTTTTGAAAAAATTTTCGTTGCCAGATTTGAACGAAACTTGATACTGCACACCGCAGGCGAATGGTGAGTAAGGTGGGCCGAAAATTTTTGCGCTATCGTGTACCGTTTTGGCTGTATTTCGGGAACATACATACAAGATGAGAGTTTTAATAATATATATATATATATATATATATATATATACATATATATATATATATATATATATATATATATATATATATATATATATATATATATATATATTACTAAAATATATAATGGATCTATAAAATTTATATATATATATATATATATATATATATATATATATATATATATATATATATATATATATATATATATAATGGAAAGTGATCAGGACAATTCAAACCAGGGAAGAGCACACTGAATAGACGCCACTTCGGTACTGACGGAAATGGAATAGGAAGGCCAGTAGAGAGCACAGTGCAGTCGCCTTCCTGACCTGGGAAGCCAGTACACCAAATAAACCTGTGTAGCATCCTCCCCCCCCCCCCCTTTCCAGCAAACCAGCAGCAGGGGATAGCAGGCTGGTGTTGCTGTAGCGGCGGGGAAATGACCAAGAGCAAGTGATGGCCATGCTTACGTGGCTGATGGTAGAAATGAGGGTTAATGGTGACAGTTTGGCTGGTGGTATGAAGGCTAGCCAAACCGAGCTACCGGGGAGAATGGAAGCTGGCCAAGCCAAGCTGGCAGAAAGGCTCAAGGCTGGCTGCAACAGGAAGGCTCTAGACAGGGGGGAATGGAGGTGAGACACGACAGACTGGCAGCATCTTTGGTGGACTGCAGGATACGAGGTGGAAAATGACGGTCAGTCAGGACGGAATAGTAGAGGGGATCCAAGCCAAGGTAAGGGTTGTCCGGAGAGTAGCAATAAGAGACATAGGTAAGAGTAAAAATCTAAAATGGAAACAATGCCAGAGAGGATAGAGGTGAAGCAAGCTGAAAATAAATTCAAACAGAGGAAATTAATAAATATAAAGCATATTAAAAGGAATAGAAGAGTGCAGCAGAGGAGGGTTAAAGAATGTGTTGGGGGAGAGAGGTGCGAGATACGCGTGACCCCACAGGGACGGAAATCCGTGCGGGAAGAGCTGACAAAATGCATGATCGCAGGGGTGGAGCCGGAAATTGCCACAACAATGAATAGGTATGTGGACACACAGGGCAACGGTGTGAACAGGGAGCATGGATTCCAGTTAATGGAAGCCTGGATGGAGACTCTTCCCAGGGTGGTGTGTGTGCCTGTGTGTGAGTAGTGTCAAGCAAGCTCCGCACATGAGCCATGGTACGGGTCTGCGTGCTTAAGGTCGAACAGCCCATACCCAAACTGTGCACGGCGAGCTACCATGCTGGGAGATTGAAACTGCGCAGCCCATGCATGCTGGCACGGGTGGGGTGAGGGTGAGGAGTTGTCCGTGCTTATGCTCGAAGCACAGATATGCGTGGCAGAGACCGAACCGCCAGTCAGCGATACACACACCGTAAGCTGACAGCGTGGTGGGGGTTGAAGCTGTGCAGTCCGTGCATACCGGCATGAGTGAGTGCACGTGTGAGTGTACGTGTGGTGAGTGAGGTGAGTGTGGCACCTGTGTATGAAGCGCATATAATGGACGGACGCAAAGGAGAAGGGAGGAGGAATGCCAACAGGGAAGCCACCAAAAGTGACAGACTGGTTCGTGCAGAACCAGGGTGGCTTCCCCATGGGTTACACAGTGTGTTACACGCAGCACGGCTCCGGTTCAGGTTGAGCTGAGAGACAAGAAGGGGTGCCGCATTGTGGAGCTCCCATGTGTGAGGGTTCCGAGTTAGAGATAAATAGGAATAGATTGACGTGCTCCCCTCCCCCCCCCCACCACCGGGTTTTGTGGAAAACCTGAGGTATTAAAAGAAAATGGCACTGGGTGAGCAGACCATATGAGGATGGTAAATTGGGAAAAGGGAATTGACAGGACAATGTTGTCAGGTAAATTGGGAAAGAGGAATTCCCCACGAGCACGACAGAAAGGGAGGAGGGATTATAACGAGGCAAATTATAGCAGTATCCCCCATGAGTATTGGCGCAAAGGTGGGGAAACCGAGACGGGTAGAGGGGGCTCCTTGGGGGCCCCGAGGAGAGACCAGCCGGACGTGAATGGTGGGAATGGAGACCGAGCCTGAAAGATCTCTGCGGGGATCCCAAGTAGAGAGCACGGCAGCCCGTGAAGCAAGCACGACAAAAGTGGGCATGCGAACGGGGCTGCAAGGTCTCCGTGGGGATTCCAAGGTGGGCCAGAGGGAGGGGTAATAATTACAGGCAGAGACAGGAATAGAGCAGGTTGAGGGGATGATAGTGATACAGTGGCATGCAAAAGTATTCACCTCCTCCAAAGTTTTCACATTTTGATGCCACCTGAGCATATTTCATCATGCTGTCAAATCAAACTTAATATATAGAGCTTTCAGAAACTACTCCAAAGATGATAAAGCAAAAAATAAAAAAATAAAAAAATGATAACATGTGAATAAATTAGTTTAGCAGAGAAAAATTAGCTGATTCCATAGTTCCATAATTATTCAAACCCTTTGTTGAATTAACCCAAAATCACTTCAGGAGCAAATTACACTGGTCTGCGTCATTTCAGAGGTCTAGGTTTTCTCAACGGTTCATATATGTTTTTTGCATGCTGAATTTAGAAATGCATCTCATTTCGCTCATTCAGGTCAAGTTTTTTTATAACATTATATGTATAGTTTGTACATTTTCTGTCAATGAAAGTCTGATTTTGAATTTTAAAAATGCTAATTAAAAAAACAAAAATTTTGATTTTTTTTTTTTCCTTAAAATTGAGATAGCATAAAAACTTGACCTGACTGAGCGAAATTAGATACATTTCTGAATTCAGCATGCAAAAAACATATAGGGACCATTGAGAAAACCTAGACCTCTGAAAAAAAAATTTCAAATGCAGCCCAGTGGTATTTGTTTGAAAATAACTCAAACAATTTGCACATGAAGAATGGGCAAAGATTTCACCATCTCACTGTGCAAATCTGGTAGAGATCTACCCAAAAAGACACGTAGCAGTCATTGCTGTAAAAGGTGCTTCCACCAAGTACTGATCCAAGGGGCTGAATACTTTTACAATCAATGAATTTCGATTTGTACATGTTTTTTGCAGGTATTCCTGACATGTAACCTCCTTAAACGATAACAGTGTTTCGTTTGATCTCTTCAGTTATGAACTAGAACGGGCACTCAGTAGAGCGCATACCTTCGCCAACGCTACATTTTGCCCCCCCCCCCCCCAGAAACCGTTGATTGTGAGGGTATTTAATCCCATACCACATCTGCCATCTCATATGTGTTATGATGGCTTAAAAACTTTAAATTTCCTGCTGTTTGACACTGATTCACGTACATTGCACAATTTCTGTATGAACTCCCTGACCTTTTTGGGTGTCGGTGTCAAGTCAATCTGATGATAACTGGTCACATTATAAGAAATTATTTTCTGGCATTTTAGGGGCATTTAGCACACACGAGTTTCTGTTTTTCTAAATAAGTTATTTATTGTGAACAAACAAACATTCATTGTACAATTAAAACAGTTAATTGTTTTGTATTATTTGAGAGCAACTGAGAAACTAACGATGCACGGTTCATACAAAAATTAATCCTGCAAAAGTACAATGCCCAAACTGGTAACCAAACGGACATATTAGCCTGAAAAGGACGTATAAGAGTTCGTCTGAACTAACTACGTACATCATTTGACAAAACACGAAACATGGAAGAATAAAGTCACTGTCAAATATTACACATCACTGGATAGGGAATTGAATTCTCAACATTTTGAATCTACTTACATACAAATTGTATAAGAATTGACCGTGTTATGATAATAAAGGTCGTTGACCCCCCTGACCTTTGACCCAAACCGCTAACAAAGGTAATGACGTCATTGTGTCATATCGTATATCACAAGATTGGGCATTGAATTCACAACATTTTGGCATTGGTTGCATGCAAATTGGATAAAAATCAACCACAGTATGGCAAAATGACGATTTTGACCTTTTCATGACCTCGACCTTCACCTTTGTACTCTTAATTTTGTAATTGGTATTAGAGTGTGGGGAACAGAACAGTCAACATTTTGGTGTTGGTTTCATGCAAATCGGATAAGAATTGACCGTGTTATGACGAAAACCGCACATTTTGCAATGTCGTGACCCCCCCTGACCTTTGACTCCCAACCGCTAATAAGGGTTATTACGTCATTGTGTCATGTCACATATCACAAGATGGGGCATTGAATTCTGAACATTTTGGCATTAGTTGCATGCAAATTGGATACAAATTGACCGCGATATGGTAAAAAGACGATTTTGACCTTTTCATGACCTTGACCTTTGACCCGATCGCTCCCAAAATCTAATCAAATGGTCCTCAGATAATAACCAATCATCCCACCAAATTTGCTGCGATTCAGTTCAATACTTTTGGAGTTATGCGAATAACAAACAAACAAACAAACACACATATTCACAAATAAAGAAATAAATACACAGTGATCAAAACATAACCTTCGCAACAAAGTTTGCCAAGGTAATAAAAAAGTTAACTTGGAAAAATAGTTTCTACATAATTTGAAATTCATCTAAATGTGGCATTATGAGTAGGAGGTGAATACTTTTGCAGACCACTGTAGAGGGGTTTAGTGACACTTTAAAATTGATGCTTTGATTTTTTTGACATTACTAGTCAGTTAATAATAATATCGGGTTGGGAAAATGGCCATAGTGGGGTGAAACTGTTGAGTAAAACATTTGTTATTTATTAGTATAAGTGTAATGTAATTAGTTGTGATGTTGGAAATGCATCGCTATAAGTGCACATGTCTTCCCTGCCATCCTGTTAGTTTCTTCCCCTCACCTAACCTCTGGCTTTGTTGAATGTTATTGTCCCTAAATCTGTCCTTTATGTTTCTCTTTTAAAAGCACTCGCAAAACCTTGAAGCACAAGGCAGGGGTAGAATAAACAGGTGCTGTCTTTTTTAGGGCAGATAAATCACCATAGGGGATGCTCATCGAGGAACCCTTATGACTGGTGGGATTTTCCCATTAATCTCGCTTCAGCCATTACACTCGAATAAGCAGCACACCAGCACAAAGCAAGATAAGGCAGGACGTTAGGTGAAAGTTAAAGTTCCCAGAAACTGGCTCAAAGTAGAGTTGCCAGAAATAGGCTCAAAGATAAGCTTCCTGGAATCGGAAGAGGAGTTTTGTTTTCTCCTTGGTGTTGCTGGCTATGTCGAATCTGTCGAGAGGGCTGCTGTGTTGCAAACTGGCTCATGAGCTACGTCATTTTTTCTTTCCTCGGCTGGTGGCAAAGAATGATCAAATTAGCGCCCCCCCCCCCCCCCCCGCACCAGTACTGGAACAAAATGCTCGGCTCATTATCGAGTTTGCTGACCATCTCTTCATTGTTCTGTCAATTCCCAATGTATAATCGCCTGTCGTGTGATTGATTGGGCCCTAAGGACATCAGATAATTAAGAATCCCCCTTTCTTGCTTTTGGTATTGAGGGTGCTTATTCGGTAGAGGGTAAGGGGTTTTATTATCAATTCATTTTTAGCAGCGTCTCGCATAACGAACGCTGCTCTAAGAGATCTCGGCGTTGTTGTTGTTGTTCTTCTTCTTCTTCTTGTTCTTCTTGTGAAGACAAAACCTTTTGGACTTGACTCTTTCATATACAGGATCCGGATCTCCTTAAATACTAAACACCTGTACACATCCTCGCTTTGAGGGTGCCTTTTGAGAGTGTCTATCATGAACTTTTAAATATATTCGGACATTTGCTTTCAAGTTTCGAAAAGTTCACGTTACTATTTAAAGATTATTCCATTTAATATATTGTAATTTCGTAAATACACTATTTTCTCGTCATCAACGAAGATCGTCCATAACGGACGTGACGTGATGGCACGTGACGAAATATCGGAAGTTGTTGTTGTTGTTTATTTAATTATTTTTGATTCTTCTTCCTCTTCTTGTTCTTCTTCTGGTGAAGACAAAACCTTTAGGACGTGGCTCTTGGACACATTTGTCCTTGTTTTTATTGTTATTGAGATAGTTGAATTATTATTGCTTCATTATTGTATCCTTCCCCCATGCCATTATATTTCATTTAATACAGTTGGCCTCAGGGTGGATGCCACTTGTTCTGGCTGCTTCATTTGGCAGTTTTGGCTGGTTGTAGATTAGATGGTTCAAACGGCATTAGACCGCGCTCGTGACCTAACAGTTTGCTCGGCCAAACTGGATCGAGCACGGCCATCTATAGGCGTTTCACATGGTTAATTCCAAGGTTCTACAAGCATTGTAATGTGGCAAGCAGGCCCGAGAAGTTGTTTGGGACCATAGACTTGGCTGGCAGTTGCAGTCGTTTTGACATGACCCACAGGACACGGACAGGGCAACCGAAACGGACCCGCAGCTGTAACAATATGTTCCCTTACAAGGAATTTCAATGCATATGGACATGAAGGGACTGCACTCATCAGTGACTGCACTCATATTGCCAACCTTTGGTTGTTTGTTCATGCTCTATCCTTTTCTTCAATGCTGAATTTCAAGAAAGGAAACATCACATACCATTTTTTAAGTCTTTGGTAAGACTCAGACGGGGTTCAAACTGCCAACCTCCCAGAATCAGAGTAGACGTGATAACCATTACGCCAACAAGTCTGGATAAAAGTTGAGTCTGATTACACTGAACAACAAATTTCAAATAATTTTTTTTACTGGAGATGTGTAAAGTGATTAAGACTAATTTGGGTACGCTGATTTCAAAAATCATAACCGTTTTGCTGTATCACGTCAGGATTTTCAGGAACAGAAATATTCCCATTGCCTAGAAGTCAGGATTTCAATGAAATTTACATATGTCTTTAACATGTCTATTTCGTACAATTGTTGTTAACTTGTGTTATATTTCTTTCTTTCAGATAAAGATGAGTAGGCGTTCCTGTACCAATCATCCTGACAACTTCTGTTATGTCTGTGGTCGGTATACCAAAAAAGATCAACAGCGAAGTATATCTACAGCAGTGAAAATGAAGGCCGCCTACTTTCACTACTTCGGGTGTTAGGTGGGGGACCAAGAACAGAGCTGGGCACCACACATCTGCTGCACAAGCTGTCACACAACCTTGACTCAGTGGTTGGTGGGCAAGCGCGCGAGCATGCCATTTGCGGTGCCCATGATATGGCGTGAGCCGCAGAATCATCATGATGATTGTTATTTCTGCTGCACAAGCATCGCCGGCTTCAACAAGAAGAATAAAGGTCACATCAAGTACGCTGACTGCGTCTCTGCTCGTAAACCTGTGCCTCATGATGACGAGAACCCCATTCCAACACCTCCAGCTGATCAGAACATAGCTGTAAGCAGTGGTGAAGAGGATGGTGATGATGAACCTTTTGAACCCGACACTCAAGAATCACACCTTCTGAACCAGGGAGACTTAAATGATCTTGTAAGAGATCTCTCGCTGTCAAAGGCGAAGGCAGAGCTGCTTGGATCAAGGCTGCAGCAGTGGAATCTACTTGAACCTAACACCAAGATATCCTTGTTCAGAGCACGTCACAGAGACATGGCTGAGTTCTTTGAGATGGAAGACACGATGACATTCTGCAGTGACATCAATGGTCTGTTGAAATAACTTGGGTGTGATCACGATCCTGCAGACTGGCGCCTCTTCATCGACTCGGGGAAGAACAGCTTGAAGGCTGTTTTGCTCCACAATGGCAACGAGAAACCATCAGTCCCACTGGCTCACGCGTTCAGCATGACAGAGACCTATGAGACTATGCGGCAGCTGCTTGATTCCATCAAGTACAATGACTTCAACTGGCACATCTGCGGAGACTTGAAAGTGGTGGCGCTGTTGTTAGGGCTGCAGTCAGGCTACACGAAATACATGTGCTTCCTTTGTCTCTGGGAGAGCAGAGACGACAAGAATCACTGGACGAAGAAAGATTGGGAAGAGCGAAAAGAGCATGTACCTCGTCGACACAACGTGAAGCATGTCGCCCTTGTCGACCCAGCCAAGGTTTTCCTTCCACCACTCCACATAAAGCTCGGCTTGATGAAAAGTTTTGTACGGGCAATGGATCTGAATGGGCGTGGGTTTTTATACCTCAAGGAAAAGTTTGGCAACACCTTGTTGGAGGCCAAGATCAAGGCTGGTGTCTTTGTTGGACCGCAAATCCGACAGATTATGAAGGACGAAACTTTTCCGACAACTCTAAACCCCAAAGAGCTGGCAGCGTGGAGGAGCTTCAAAGCTGTGACGGACAACTTCTTGGGGAACGAGCGCGCGGACAACTATGAAGAAATAGTGCAGCAGCTGCTGGAGTCCTTCAGGAAACTTGGCTCCAGGATGTCCCTGAAAATCCATTTCCTACACCAGCACCTGAACTTCTTCCCTGACAACTTGGGAGCAGTCTCGGACGAGCACGGCGAGCGATTCCACCAAGAGATTTCACTCATGGAGACGCGTTACCAAGGGCGGCACAACCCGAACATGATGGGCGATTTCTGCTGGTTCCTGCATCGTGAAACTGACACAGAGCAGCACAAACGCAAAGCCAAATGCCTAAAGCATTTTTAATTCCATTCTAGTGGAGTTTTTCTGTAATTTCTATAATTTTGAAGCATTCATGATGAAATAAATGAATAAATGAATTTTTGTAAATTTCATTGAAATCCTGACTTCTAGGCAATGGGAATATTTCTGTTACTGAAAATCCTGACGTGATACAGCAAAACGGTTATGATTTTTGAAATCAGCGTACCCAAATTAGTCTAAATCACTTTACACATCTCCAGTAAAAAATTTTTGTTGTTCAGTGTTAGTTATTTAAAGGAAAAACAAAGTCCAACTGAGAAACTCATAAAAATGTCAAAAAAAAACAAAAAAACGAGATCAATCAAAAGGGTTGGAAAACAAGAGATCAATGGCATGAGTGATCAATCACTCCTCTTCCACAAAGCTTTGAACATTATTCTGATCATGTGGGTGATGACGTGTGCTCTTCCCCCATTCCTCCCCACCCCCAAACCATATCCATTTATCTCCCAGAGACATGGTGCACACCTCTCTCTTTCCAATCTCTCAATGTCACTTTCGATTGTATGGCGTACTGAAATAAAACATCTCATTTTGCAAAGAAAAAGTGTGTGTGTGTGTGTGTGTGTGTGTGTGTGTGTGTGTGTGTGTGTGTGTGTGTGTGTGTGTGTGTGTGTGTGTGTGTGTGTGTCATTGGTTGTTATCTGCATATGCAAATTTCAGATGGTGGAACAGAGTCCACCCTGGTCTTGAAAAGGGATTACGATTCATGGACGAAGCTGTGAAGTTTTCTTGTTCTCAAAGTTTTGTTCCGAGGGTTCTTTTCAGGATCTTCATCGAGCCCCGGACAGCCTCGAACTGTAATTTGTATGGAGTAATATTCCCAGGGATGGTTTTAAGATCTCTGTGAGGTTCTTCTTTATCATTCCAGTTGCTCCAACTATCCCTGGTACAATTATGGCACTGTTCAGTTTCCAGGGTCTTTTGACTTCATTTTGAGATCCTGATATTTGGTCATTTTCTTGATTTCCGTGTTTTTTCGGCCAAAATTGCACCTCAATTGGCAATGCCGTATTTTCTTTTATGTACCTGAGAACTGTATCTGGTTGCAATGCTAATTCTCCTACCCCCCCCCCAACCACGAGAATTCGAGAATAACCTGTAATACTCCATCCCACCGGAAGCAGCACTATGCCATGAACATTTACATTACTCAGAAAATGTGGGTTATACCCACCTCCTCCCCACCCTGACCTTAAACCGCCAGGTCTATTAAAAAAAATGTTCCCACACAAGTTCCCATAAACCCCCATCATGCACACGAGATGTACAATCACCATTTTTCAAATAAATTCATCCAGCGGTTGAGGAGTGCAGATGAGCACACCCCCACCCCTCCCCCCCCCACACACACTTCTCAATTAGAGTATAATTATACAGCAAATGAACCAAAAAACAAACAATTGCTGCTTACGTGCTGTCTATCAATGTCCTCATTGGTTTGTTCAGATCCTCCTGGGTTTGTCACGTTGGCATGAGGTTTGTTCAGAGGTGCCCCATTAGAACCAAGCAAAGCCCTCAGAGTTGGCTGCTCTGAGTTCTGATCATGACAGACATCAGATTGTTTGATGTGCTCTTCACACTGGTTGACACAACATACCACACTGATGCAATCACTTGAATTCGACTTGTGGTCCAAGGAATCTAAGACCTCGCAATCCCAGGTCTTACTCTGCGAGTACAATCAGTGAACATCGATATTACAAACTGTGCATCAGCTAGAAACACACCCTCAATGAAACTCACTAAATCCAAGTCTATTTCAGTAGAAAGCAAGATTATGGATAGTCATGAGCTCACCGCAATGAAGCAGGATGAGACAGTTTGCTTTCGGTAATGCTTATCATAGCTTGTCCTCTCTGTGACCTCGTTGGCTGTTAAAATTGACTTCAGCTGCTTCAGTTTATCATCCTTCAGCCACATTTTGTACTGCATCTCAATCTCCTTGGCAGCAACACATCGATCCTGAAAAGAATAGGTACCCCTGCCATTGGCAATTGGATCTGCAGCATTACAAAGCAAAGCTGGGATTATGACCATGGATAATCTGGCAATAAAGATGGTTCCTCTCACCCAGCTTTCATGAAAGCATCCTATTCAACCTCTGATGGGACACGTCTGTGAGGTCAGAAGTCACTGTATATTCGCCCGAATGGAAAAGCTAAAGTACTCACACACTCCTGCTGCCATTTGCATCCAAGTGCTGCGATGGTGTCATGTAGTCTGCATTCTTTCTGATGCTGCTCCATGTGCTCGCGCTTCAGCTCCAGCCGTGTGCAGTTTAGTCTTTGCTGCAGCAGCTGCTTGACGTTCACATGCAATGGAATTGCCTTCTGCTCATCCTCTATCTGTCATGCACAGGACGAAAAAAATAATTCCCTTACACAACACAAACAAATTCACCTGGTCCGTTTCCTGATGTGGAGTTTGCATAAGGTGAGACTGCTGAATTTTTTTTTTTTTTTTAAAGTTACCTCCAAGTGCACAACTTCTTTCAAACAACTCCAAAGCAAGACTCAACATCACAGCATTGCTGTCACCGGAAGTGCTGTTTATAACTTGTGTAGTAGCACCAATTATTTGTGACGATGACAAACTATTTACAGAGCAATGGAGAACAGGTAAATATATTAACAGGTGTGACAGAAAAAAAAATATCCCATCTTACTTGCACTACATGAACCATCGGGCAGGAACGAATAGCTCAAGTCACAGGGACTGCCCGATGAGTTCACAGAAAAAGTAATGCAGGATAAGCTCCCAGTACACAGAATATTTAGACTCTGTCAAGCAGACATATCATCTTGAAAGATATGTAGACAAAAACTGCTCATTGATCTTAATACAACCACACCTGAATTCCATGCAACAAACGAAGCACTACATTACTTCCTTACACTGAAACATAATGCTCCTGCTGGTACATCTTTAAAATCGATTTGCCTTGATATACAATTTTCTTTACCTACTGCTGCCTACAATGTGTTTATCTACAATAATTCCTCAATCGTCTTCCCGAAACGGTTACTGCAGAATCTACCCAGAAAGAAAATAATCTCTATGTGTTTTAGTTTTCATCAATACACAATAGCACACTCTTTTATTATTTTTGTACACAATGTCAAGGCCCGTGTAAGAGGTAGAACAATGAACAGATCAGGACATAACAGAACAAAAGCGACAGCATAGAGAAGGGGGGAAACACTAACAGCAGGGATGAAATACAAAATGGAGGGACACCTGGATAAATAATGGGTGTGGGGAGGAATTAGGGGTAGGGGAGGATGCATGAGGTGAGCAAGATGGAAACATAAGCAAACTCTCACAAAGGAAAAACTGGAAATTTGGAAGGAGGTGGGCTTGGTGGTGGGGTGAGGGGTTAAAAGGGGTAGAAGAGATCATGGTTTTAGATGGGGAATGATCTGAGATGGTGGTGAACAGCTGTCTTGAAGACTTGGTGGGAAGAGTGAGATTGAAGAGAATGTGGAAGTTGGTTCCACAGGTGGGAAAAAAAGAGGACCAAATGAGTGGAGGTAAGCAGCGATTCTGGATTTTTGGAGTTTCACCAGAGGGGAGTTGATAGTGGACCGTGTGTGCCTTGCAGAAACCTGGGGGTGAGGCGTTTGGGGAGGGGGGACAAAGCACGGAAAGAGCAGAGGGTGCAAGACCAAAGTACCTTACCTACAATTCAGCTTCAATTTTAAGGTTTATCTTCCTTAAATAAATATATATTTTTAAAACAACATCAACACTTTTTGGTTCACCTGGTTGGTGTTCTCATCTGAGTTTGTAGCTCATAATGTTGGAATTTCAGATTAATATACCATATACAGTATTGTGTTGATGTGTACATTGCCGACACATATCCTTGTAAATCATGTGATACGTGTACAAACTCCTCCGCAAACACTGTAAGAAGAAAAATAAAAAAAATAAAACAGTTGGCCTGGTGGTGAAGACATGAGAGTGGCCTCCCAGACGTTGGGGGTTCAGCAGGATGAAAGATTTCGATTTTAAGCTTTTGGAAACATGATCTCAGGAGAATCATCATGTCAGGAGAAAACTGTCAATAAAACCTTACCTGGTTCATTAAAAGCCGACCAGGATGAGATAATCTTCCTGCCTTGCTGGTTGTTATCTCCATTTATGTTTCAGGAGGTGCGAGGAAGTTCTCCCAGAAATCAAAATCTCCACCTCCCTTTTTAGATCCTCGTGGAGGATCTCTAAGTCTTACTCACGTTGTTGTTCTTCATCTTCTTCTTGTGGACTTTTTTGTTTCACAGCCTACACAGTTTTCATCGAAACTTCCTGAAACTTGGCATATATATGTAAAAATACCCTGCACAGACAGTAACCATCTCCGATATTGAAAATTCCTCCTAGAAAAAAAAAGTGATGACGTCACAATATCTCCGCTAATGGAAATCGCCTAAAAATTATCTCCGAAACTAGGCAAGCGTTTTGAATTCTGTTTGCGGGAATCGAACAGGGCATTAGCAGAGATGAATTACCGCACATATGATACATAACTATGACATCATATCAATTTTTATGACGTCATTCCTATTTTTTGACATTTTTAGTTTCACAACCCAGAGTTTTCATCGGATCTTCGTGAAACTTGCCATGTATATGCAGAAAGCCCACGCGCAGGCAGTAACCATCTCCGATTTTGGAAATTTTTCCTAGAAAAAAAAGTTGACGTCACAATATCGTCTCTAATGGAAATCGCCTATACCATTATCTCCGAAACTAGGCAAGCTGTTTGAATTTTGTTTGCGGGAATCAAGCCGGGCATTGGCGCAGATAATTTATTGCAAACCTGATACATCACAATGACGTCATATTCGTTTTTATGACGTCATCATTAAGAGGACGAGGATCTTAGCTCATTTGAGCTTGTTGGTAAAGGATCATGATGCATGAACCAAACTGTGAAACTTCGTTCTCATAGCCTCGTTCCAAGGGCTCTTTTCAAAATCTTCACTGAACCTCCAACAGCTTTCACTTAGCCTCCTGCCTTGCTTGGTTTTGGGAATGCATGATATCGGTGCACATATTGAAGTTGATTCAATACCCAAAGGGCAACTTGAGTTAGGCATCAGAATTCTTCAAATGAAAAAGGCAGCACAGCCCCAAATCCACCAAACTGAACAGAAAAAAAGAGCACACCAGTTGTTTGAAAAAGTAGGAATGGAATTGATTGGCTCTCATCGTCGAAGGTTGCTGTTCACATGAGACATGCAATCCACTACACCTGGTGAATTTGCTTATCGTGCAAAATATGCTACAAGACATCAATTAACACAGTGAATAGTGTAATCTGGTATAAATATTCTTCTTCTTCTTCTTCTTCTTCTTCTTCTTTGAACGGCCACAATTATTCCGACTTTTTTGTGGGATTGGCTGGGGGAAGTTTTTGGGTCAAGTCTTTCACAAACTGGCTCTGCCAAGCCTGATACTGAACTACAGTAAGTAGTTAGGGCAGAAATTTAGAATTTGTTCAAGATGCCGGTGATTGCTCGCCTACTCTTTGCGAAGGATTCCGTGGGGTCTTTAACGTCCACCGACTAATACCGGCAGATGGGACACCCGGATTTATCCCCATTTCAGGGACGACACACACACATTGATGAATCACCCTCCCTGTGAAGCACCGACCAGGATGACTGAGTTAATAGCTGGTTCAGGATTCCAACCCAGGCTAGACAGCTTCGAGGCGAGTGTGCATACCTCTGGAGTCTAGGCGATCCTGCCAGCCCATCATCTGGTATCAATGAGTGTCAATAAAAACCAGACAATTGCTACACAAAGTTTAGGCAAAAAATTAGAATTTGTTCAGGGTGCCAGTGATATATAGCCAACCCTCATTGAAAGATATCATGGGATCTTTAAAGTACACCAACAACTATTGCTGGAAGGCCGGTCCCTCCAGCTTTATGTCTTTCTGATGGACGATGTGCATTGATGCCAGCCCTGCGTATAGCCAGGTGACATCCAGTACGCAACATTAACGAGATGGTGTTCACAGAATACTTACCTCGTGCAGTCTTGAGAAGGACTTGGTGCGAGCAGGGTGGGGGGAGGGTTATGCATGATACCGGTGTACCTACCTCAGGGTCCGTAATTTAATAGAGGCCTGCAATTATTCCTTCAATCGTTTGTTTCATATAATGATTGTTTGTGACGATAAAACACCGGGGACAACTTTATTTTGTGTCTCCCTCCAAGCACCTCAGGGCGATTCCCCGGCATACCATTGCCATGGACAGTGACACCCTCCCTCGTAAAATATACGGTGGGAAGAATTTACATAATCTCAATAGTGGCAATGACGCAATGACGTGAATGAACACAGGAGTGTGGCCACACCCCACTTGGATGAAGTGTGCAAAAAGAATCTGCATTTTGGAATAAGGTAATAACACCCCCAATTTCCCGTAAACACAACATGGTGTTTCTGACGACAAAAATATGGAAACCTCCGTACAGGTCGTTAAAATTTTTTGAAGGGGGCCGGGATTAAGGGGACCGGGATGAAGGGGGCCCTACACTTAGTATTGCCCTGAATTCCATCCTGGCTCTCGGCGGCCCTGGGTGTGAGCCAACTCTTGTGGCGCAAATTTGTTATAGCATCTATCAACACTTCTAAGGTAAATGTATACAAATTACGCTTTTTTTTTTTTTGGAACACATTGTCGATGCTCGCATGAGAGCTAACACACAACGCACGGCAAGGCGGGCATGGACAAGAGGGGCGGGAGAGGGAAGGACGAAACGGTGGGGAACAGACACATTAGCAGATCTGTGGAAGGGAGAGGGATGGGGCGGAGAATACGGGGTACTCAAGATGGACAACACTTTGAAATACTTTGAAAATTTTCGATGTACATGCAACATATCAAATAATCATGTGACATGTCGTAAAGTTTCAATTTCCTGCAGCAAAGCTTTACATCAAAGTTTCTTTGGTGTAAAGCCTGACTGCTCTAGCCACTGGTGTGCAAGCAGATGGTGGCAAACCCCATCAAGAATTATCTGAGCAAAGTCCTTGCCCGGCAGTGAGAGCACCATCACCCCTCAGTAGTTGTTGCAGTCCTGACGATCACCCTTCCCTTTCCAGAGAGGGACAACAAGGCCCCTCTTCCAGTCATTTGGGATGATACCTGTGTTCCAGGCAGAGCACAGAACTGCATGCAATGACATGAGTACAGCATTTCCAGCCTTGAGAGGTTCAGCATGGATGCCACAGATCGCAGGAGCTTTACCCCGTTTCAACCGGTTCACCGCAGCCTGTGTTTCCACAAACGATGGTGGTCCACAGTTGATTAGAGGGTCAGCAAAATGGATAGTAACACCCCTGACATCCCACTTGACAGCTGGTGGATGAACCTGGTACAGCCGCTCAAAGTAACCAGCCGAGCAGGCCTTCACTTCGGACTCCTCTGTCAAGAGCCTACCGCCCTCTGCTCTAACTGCAGTAAACATCGAGGGATGGGCTTGGATGAACGAAATGCACGAATTCCCCTGTAAGGAGGATGAGAATCACTTCACCACAGGTGATGCTCGACCCCCTCACAGATTCCTTGCACATAGGCCTTCTTGTCCACCCTCAGCACACAGAGTTTTACGCCTCATCTCCCTGAACAGTTCAGCTCTGCCATTAAGCCTGACCCTGCGACTCTGGTCATTAGTATCCAGTGTCCCTTGAGAGACGAAATTCTTCTTCGACCTTTGGTGAATTACAAGACTTCCACCAGCAAGATGGATTCAATAAATCCATCGAGGATAGTGGACATGAAGGCACTCCACAACTCTTCAGGATCCCCCAAAGCACCCAGACCCCCCCAAATCCCCACTCAACCTGTTTGCAAACTCCTCAGCTACCCTCTCATCCTTGAGCTTGCCAATATACACCCTAGGCTGGGATGGCACCATTCTCCTGGATTTAAGCTGCAACTTCAGAGTTGCTACAACAAGCCTGTAGTCAGTATTGAGGAACTGAGCACTCCGGTTGACCCTGCAGTTTTGGATCATCCTCCAGCAACCATCAATGAGCACATGGTCAATCTCCTTTGCCACACCGCCAGCGTTAGAATACCAAGTCCAGCGATGAGCCTATGAGCACTCAAACCATGAACCAGCCAACTGAAGTCCATGACTTCTTGCAAAGTCAAGGAACTTATTGCTATTCTGTTTCACAGTTCCAGAACCATGGGGAGCAACACATGTCTCATAACCCTCCCTATCGGTTCCAGTCAATGCAATGAAATTCCCTAAGCCTAGAAGAGTATCTCACCTGGGGAACTGATCAACCTCAGTCAGAGCATATACAGAGACCAGGGAAATGACACCCAAGGAGTGACGAATCCTTAGCCTCATAATACGCTCGTTGACCGGTGTTACCTCAGTTATTATTGGAGTCAGCTTGTTGGACACAGCTATAGCAACTCCTTGGGCATGGTAACCATCAGAGCAACCAGACCAATAGTAGGTGTAACCACCCGCCATTATGTCGCCATTATCTGGTCTCCGAACCTCAGAGAGTGCTGCAATACTGATGTTCAAACGCTTGAGCTCAGATGATAACAGAGACAGGTGATCATCCTCTCAGGAATAGGACATTCCAGGCACCCACCTGAAGGGACCGTCTCAGGTTAACCTAAGAAGACCGCCATCTGGTGGACGACACCACAGCACCACCCCAACACACTATCGCAATCTGACCCAGGGAATGTTACATGAATGTTACCCCGTGGTTTCCCTTCTCTCATCAAAGATTGGGGGTCCCGAAGGCTTTGCCCCAATCCCGTCATCCGGTGAGCTGCTCTGCGAAGGGTAGCTGCACAGGAGGTACTCCCACGGAGTGGAATGCTTTTTTCTGCTTTTTGTATGTTTTGCGGAATGAAGGGTTTTTCGGTGGCCGGAGTGCAAATCCTGCCTCCAATCTCCTGAAAAAAAGTAACCCAACTGCAGGAGGACGTCCGCAGACACAGTTGGTCACTAGAAATGGATGGCCGTGGGAAAGAAGCTCCTCCGCCCTTTGTGGGAATGGTGAAGGATGTTGAGGTTGTTTGGGTGGCCATGCTTCAAATCTTCTAGGGAGGATACTGTGCTGACTTTGAACGAGGATCGCACATGAAAGTCCCGGTAATTGAGAAACAATTGCAGATTGGTGGCAAGTGAGATGAAAAATAATTCCACAACATCACAGTTAAGTCAAAGATTGGGAGCCATCTACTT
This sequence comes from Eptatretus burgeri, assembly GCF_056783735.1. Lineage (NCBI taxonomy): Eukaryota > Metazoa > Chordata > Myxini > Myxiniformes > Myxinidae > Eptatretus > Eptatretus burgeri. The sequence goes on from NC_140975.1 coordinate 38,548,181, forward strand.
ATCAAAAATGGAAAAAAAATTCATGTACCTCCTTCCCACGTGCCAAATTCCCTATCCTTCACCCCATTTACTCTTATCCCCTGCAAAACTGGATTACCATTTCCCATCGATCCTGCTCCAAAACAACCATACTCTCCTTTCTCTACCCCAATGAGCCACAGCATTAGTCATAAAAAATTTTTATTGATATATTTTGTGGTTTATGAAGGAAAGAAAACATTTTATGTTCTGATGGTTGTGAGTCCAGGGAGGACTTTGTGAACATCCGAGAAGGATAAAGCACATACGGATAGGATTAAAGCTAGTTATGCCATCTTATTCTGTTTAGCAATTAAGTATATCATGTTCATGGGGATAGATGTGCGTTGCGAATGTAAGTTAGAATAAGCTTATGTTCTTTCATTCTCTTCAACTTCTACATGTCACACAATTCAGTGCTAAATGCACTAAAATTTACATCCCGACATCGACATGCACCTTTCCTTTAGCGGAGAAACTAGGGAGAATCTAGTACAATCTGTTCAAGTAAGGAAAGGGGGTTACCGGTTCTGGGTTTGGAGCGTTGGTAGGTCTCCTTGGGGGCTCCCTGCTGACGATCTCAAAGTTAAGTTTCCGGTCATTATCTGTCCCGTTTTAACTGTTTATTTTCTCACCTACATGTTACTGTGTGTTCCTAGTTCGGTTTTGTTTCAAAAATCATGCTATTTTGTGAGATTTCGTCGAACTTGTCTTACTGGGTGCTTGAGGCCTATCCTTGAGGCTTGAGGCCTACCCTTTGTTCCCCTCGGTGTACGATCGTGTTTATTTGTTTTTTCTCCCCATTATCTTCAATTTCTATCTTTCCCACTTTCTTAACGTCCCCCATCCCTCCCATCTAATCACTCTATTTCTTATCTCAAATCAAAAAAAAAAAACAAAAAAAAAAAAAACAAATAAAAAAACCGCTACCTTTCTCTGATTCTTCTTCTTCTTCATCTCATCTTCTTCTTCCTCGATTTTTTCTACAACACTTCCATGACCTAATCTGTTGAAAACTCTCTCAAACATTAATAATAATAACAAAAACGATTTCTTGTAATGCTTCATCTTCCTCTTTCACACGTGTGGTACTCTTTACTGAATCAGAATGCACTATTCTACCATTTAAACAGACTGCTCTCAATTCGGCCTTTCCTTCATACCTTGCCTAAAAAAAAATCCAACTGTTACAGCGTTTCTTCTCTCCCTTCTCTGAATTCGCCTTTATTGCACCCCTCAAGAAATGTGTTTAATCGCATAACTGACCTAAAACTTTTAAAAACCCCAGTTTGCTATGAATGTTCGCTTTCCATCGACCATTCTTTTTCTCCAACTTCAGTGCCAACTCACTCCTCTCACCCCTCACTCTCAAAGCAACCATCCCACTCTTCTCCCTCCAAGCCTCTCTCTCACCTCTCTCAAAAACTCCCCCCTTACCTTTCTTCCACCATTCATCCCCCTCACTCATCCTTCCCAAAGTTGCCCCCCCCTCCCATCCACAAAGCCGCCTCCTTCCACTGCCCTCTCACCTCCATCTATTCACTCCACCTCCTCAAATCCTCAACTGCCTTCTTCCCCCTCTCTTGTCCCCCTCTCCCCCAGCACCACAGAGCCTTTTCTCCTCCTCATTCAGCCCCCTCCCCTAGCTATTCTGCAATCCCCCACACTCTTTCAACAACATTCCTTACCTCCCCCCTCGTCCCTTGTCCTATCCTCCCCCTCCCCCCCCCCCCCTGCAACCAAAGCCTCCTCCCCGACCTCTTCATTAAAAGTATGGACCTCAAATATCCGGGGCCTTCGCTCAAACCTTTCAGATCTTTCCATACAGGCTGCCACTGACAAACCAGCCATAATCTGCCGAACAGAAACTTTCCTCCCCCAAGACGTGTCTGACTCCCAAGTATCTCTCCCTGCTTACTCCCTCCTCTGCTTTGACAGACCTGAGCCTTGCCCTGGTGGAGGAGTTGCTCTCTTCATCAAAGACTCTATGCCTCACTCTCCATGCACTGCCTTCACTCCCCCACACCCCCAGGAATACCTCTGGCTACGGCTTCCCCTCCACTCCCACCTCATGTTTATATGTGTACTGTACCATCCACCTAACAGTGATGACTCCATCTACAACTCACTATCTGAAAACATGGACCAACTTCTATCTTCTCATCCAAACTCTCTCTTCCTCACATGTGGCGACTTCAATTGTCATCATGCCAGTTGGCTAGGTGTGGGTACCTCTCTCACCTGTCATGGCACTTCAGCAAAAGCTTTCTGCGACTCATTGGGACTGACTCAATCGGTCAACTTCCCGACCCGGATCTCAACCAATGGTACTCCATCTCTTCTGGATCTGATTTTGACAAATTTCCCTGACATTATCTGCTGCTCCTCCTCCACTCCAATCGGTTCTTCTGACCACGTCCTGTCAAAGTGGAGATCTCTCTGGCTATTATCAGAGAACCACCTCACCGTCGTCGATTCTGGCATTTCACTCAAGCTGACTGGCAGGGTCTCCAAGCAGCCCTCAAACTTATAGACTGGTCTCCTATCACTACTTTCTCCAACATCAACTCATCCTGGGAATTCTTTCAAAGAAACTTGCTCTCCCTCATGCACAGATTTATCCCCTCTCGTCTTCAGTTGTCCTACCCTTCCTCCTGCCATTGGTTCACTGAAGCTTGTGGTGAGGCAGTTGTCCTGAAACAACTTGCCTTTCCCTCATGGAAAGCAAACCCAACTGAGGGCAATCTCAGTTCCTTCCAAAAAGCTCGGAACAAGTGTGTATCTACCCTCAGGAGAGCCAGAAAACAACATCTTTCTCATCTCAAGTCTGAACTCTCAAACCTCTCTCCCTCCTCAAAATCTTGGTGGCATCTAATCAAATCTGTTTCTGGTGTATGTTCCCCCTTCATCCCCTCCCTTACTTCAAATGGCAGCACTCAAATGGCACGTGAAAAAGCTGAATGCCTAAACTCGGTGTTTGCAGCTAAATCTTGTGTCCAAAACCCATCACTTTCTCCACCCACTTTACCCAGTTGCACCCAACTGTCCCTGGACTCTGTGTCCTTTTCTCCTGACAAGGTGGAGAGCTTGCTGTCAAACCTCGACTCAGATTCTGCAACCGGTCCAGACGGCATCAGCCCATGTGTCCTCAAAGCCTGCTCTTCTGCTCTTGCTCACCCTCTCTCTGTTCTATTCACCCTCTCATTTGCTCAAGGCCATCTGCCATCTGCTTGGAAATCAGCAAACATCATTGCCCTGCACAAAAAGGTGCAAAAACAGATCCCTGCAACTACAGACCAATCAGCCTTCTCCCAATCATCAGCAAGGTTATGGAATCCATCATCGCTTCAGACATCAAATCCTTCCTTTTCTCCAATGGCTTGATTTCTGATCATCAATTTGGTTTCAGATCAGGTCACTCTACCCTGGATATGCTGCTTCTGCTCTCCCAACAATGGATGGAAGCGCTGAATGCCAGACAGGAAATCAGAGCCATATCCCTGGACATATCATGTGCTTTTGACACAGTCTGGCACCCTGCCCTGCTCAACAAACTCTCTTCCTATGGTATCCAAGGCCATTTCCACTCATGGCTCGCAGACTTCCTCTCCTGTCGCAGTCAACGTGTGGCCCTAAATGGAGTTCTTTCATCCCCTCTTCCTGTCCAGGTTGGAGTTCCTCAAGGTAGCGTTCTGGGCCCTGTTCTTTTTCTGGTTTTCATCAATGATCTCTCCGACTCTCTGGAAAATCCTCTATATCTCTTTGCTGATGACTCCACCCTCTGCCGTACCATCGGTCATCCCTCAGACCGGCAAGCAGCAGCTTCTTCGCTCACTGCTGATCTGGATAAAATCACAAACTGGTCCAACACGTGGAACAGGTCTTTCAATCCGAACAAATCTCACACTCTCACTATGTCTCTTCGAAAGGACCATTTAGAAACCCCCCCCCCCCATCCACTTTGTCAACAATCCTCTGGAAGAAGTCCTTTCCTTCAAGCTTCTGGGTCTCACTATCTGCCATGACCTTTCCTGGGAAAGTCACATTTGAAACCTCGCATCCAAAGCCAGTCGCCGACTGGGAATCCTCTGTCGTGCAAAGTCCTTCCTTGTCCCACCTGAGCTCCTGACCACTTACAAAGCTTTTGTCCGCAGCCTGATGGAGTACTGCTCTCCCCTCTGGGCTGGTGCTCCTGCCTCCCACCTTTCTCGGCTTCACGCTGCAGAAACCAAGGCATTTCGGATCATTCGCATCTCCCGCAATGAGGCTGAGTCTTTTGGCCTCTCACTCAATTACCGCAGGTTGGTCGGTGGTCTTTCTGTCTTCTACCGTCTCCTCTCCTGCCTCCACCCCCCCCGCTCTCTCTGCGATTTGTCCCCACCACAATTCTCCAGGGCGTTCAAGGTCCGCCAACAACCCCCTTCTGGTAAAACTACCAAAATCACGAATCACTGCTCACCTTCACTCTTTCATTCCTCTTTTTTCCCGCCTTTGGAATAAACTCCCTCACTCTATTCATTCCCATTCTTCCCTCCAGGCCTTCAAAACAGCTGTTCACCACCACCTCTTATCATCCCCCATCCAAATCCTCGATCTTTTCTACCCCCGATAATCCACCCAAGCCCACTTCCTTCAAATTCCCTGCTTTCCTTCCTGAAAGTTCCTGTAACGTCCATCTTCTATTCCCCATGTTCCCCGTCCCATCCCTCTCCCTTCCACAGATCTCCTAATGTCTCTGTTCCCCAATGTTTTGTCCTTCCCACTCCTTCCCCTCATGTCTCATGCCCCCCTTGATGTGTGTTGTGTGTTAGCTCTCATACGAGCCTCGACAAGGTATACAAAAAAAAAGGAATGCTAAAGCTACGTGCCAATCTCCCTGAACGGTAGTCATCCATCACGGTTGACAGGTGTGCGCTGGCTTCTGGGAAAGGGACCTCTGCGGAGCCGCTCTGCCAATGAGGCTTGGTTGTTGAGCCAGGAGACGAAACCCCGCCAATCACCATTACGGGATGTTGTTCCGGCCCTGCAAGTCCTATGCCAATAGGGAGCCAGGAGACCAAGGAAACGAGAGGAAGGGGTCGGGCGGGGAGAAAGATCGCACACTTCATGTCTCACTCTAAATTTCTCAACCTTTCTTCCCACACTCTCTTTTCTTTCTTCGAGCTGTGTCTTCATCCATTTTATATTAAAGGTAATAAGTTCTTGTTATAAAGCATCCGAGGGCGGGAATATTCACGTCGGGGACAAGGAGAATGAATATATGTGTGCTTGTAAATTGATGATATCGCATGCATTGCCCCATCCTGAATTTTCCCACTTAAATTCCCCAACCGCCATTTCTCCCGCGAATTTCCTGCTTGTGTAAATAAAGTGCATGGAAGTTTTTATTCCATGTCTTGACTTATCCTGCTCGAGGTTTCATCTGAGATAGCACTTCTGAGGATAATTAGCTCACGTAACCAATCAGCTTGTGAGATAAAGCAGTGCGATGTGTAGCATTGGTTTGCTTGGCCAACTAGTAGCCATTACACGGTTGCAGGCACGGTTCTCTATCCACGTCATTCATCTCACAGGTACGTTAAACCAACCCTTGGCGTGAAGATCCGGCCAGAAGTGAGTGCTGTAGACGGTGTCCGTAGTCGTTTTATAGACTCGTTGGTTTACTCAGTTATCCGATCCATGACAATCACAGTGGTGAGGTGTGGGATTTGGAACTCTCCGATGACCGTTACAATATTTTCCATATTTTTTTTCTACTTTGAAGATCACTGTTCACAAAATTATTCTGTTAAGCCAATGGCTCAAGGTGATCACAGACTTCTAAGTGCATTTACCGTCCTTCATTCATTCACTCACCTCCCCCAACCCCCAAGATGCAAACCTTGCAATGCAGCCTCTTTTTCTTATCATTCAGACGGCTGATCTTTGCCTTCTGTGAATCAGCGAGACGTTCCTTCGCCTCCAAACACTGTTGCCGATGCTGCTGCCATGTATTCATCTTGTGCACATTTTCGTCCAATTCCAGCAATCTTACTCGGAAAGCTCCCTCTGCAAAGCACATACCTCAGTCAGCAATACCAGTGGAGATTACACAACGCAGACAATGAACTAAGCAGCTGTATTCAATAAATCCACCATGAAAGCAGACCTGACATAAGGCTTAATATTGGCAATTTGTTTGATATTATTTAAGGTAATTGATTTGTAACTTTTTCTACAAAACTGTTGGTCAAATTTTACTGTCAACATGGTGATGTTTATAAAAGCCTGGTGTTGGCGCAGTGGTTAGGACAGCGGCTTGGGATCCAAAAGGTCGTGAGTTCAAGCCCCGTTGGGCCACTGAATTAATACACCAGGGGGTCGACTCAGCCTGTCATGCTTCCGAGGTCGGCGAAATTAGTACCAGTGTACTGGGCCGGTGTATACCCCGGTTAAAATAGGTTTACCATATCCCTGTGTCGTAAGAGGCGACCAGGGTTGCGTCAGGAAGGGCATCCGGCGTAAAACATGTGCGAAATTACTATGCGGATCATACGGATGATCCGCTGTGGCGACCCCGAAAGGGAGCAGCCGAAAGAAGAAGAAGAGAAGATGGTGATGTTTATAAACAATCTTCACCCCACAAAGTGTATGAAAAAGTATATACAGGAGAGTAGGCTACCGTAAACCAGACACTTTATATAAAAAGACAAATTTTGACAAGAGGAACAGCAAATGTATTTACCAGTCCCACAAAAAAAGAATGTGATATTTGTTGTCAATTCTAGTTCTTGATTAGCTGTGAAGTATGTATATATACATATATATACGTATATAAGATTGGGATGGTTGGGATTACACATTTTTATAGAAGAAGAAGGCGCTTCCAGCCAAAAGTAAAAAACTACATCGACTCCGCTAATTTGAGTAAAAAAGCGAGAGGAGACCCGGTCTCAGGCAAAGTTTTGCCAGCTTCGCAGCCGGCTTCATTAGGCACAATGGACTCCGAGCATCGGCATGTGTCCGGTTTTTATTTTGATTCGACCGCTCATTTCCGGTCTCGTGCTGGTGCTCGAGGTCAAATGGAGTAGTGCTTTTTTTTCATTTTATTTTTATTTTGCAAAAGCAAAAACAAACATCAAATCATATCATTGACGGGGTGCTCTGCTCTTTTTTGTTTTTACTTGTATGTGATCTGGTGTTGTACGTGTGCGGGTGAGCACGTGTGGGCGCTTGTTGCTCTTGTGCTTCCGGGACACGAACACGGCTGGTTTAGTATCCAGGATGGGCATGATGAGGTGTTGGTTGTGCGAGTGTTGGGGTTGTGCAAGTGTGCCACTGGACCGAGGGACGACCGAACGACCGCGGGGCCCAAAGGTAGGACCATTGGAGTGAAGGAGGGATTGTTGAAAGGATGTTTGATAAAAGGGAGGTAATTGGTGGATTGAGAAAGGCAGAGAAGGGAAATGGACCAATGGTGTGAAGGAGGAAAAATCGAAAGTAACAGAGGAGGAGGGGGGAGACATTACACTACAAAAAACCAGCCGAGCCAACGCATGCCCCCATCCCCCTTCCCCACCCCCTCCCCCCAAGCAGCCCTTTGATAAGGGACCAAGGACTATCTATACAAAGACTTATGAAATAACTGATCCTCAGTTTACCGATGTGTCCAGGTATGCTCTCCCTCTGGGGTAAGTTTTCCAAAACCAAAACAATATATTTTTTTGTATACCGAATCAAGGCTCATGGAAGAGCTACAACATGGAACAGATCAGGATGTAACAGAACAAAAGGAACAGTGCAGAGAGAGAGGGGAGAAACAACAACAGCAGGGTTGAAGGACTAAATATAGGGAGACTTGGACAAATAATGGGTGTGGGGAGGAATTAGGGGTCGGGATATGGGAACTGTGAGGAAGAGAAAAGTTGAGGTGTGCATTCACCCTGAATTTGGGAGTTTAACTAGGAAGGGAATAAAGGAAGAATACACGTATCCTGGAGGAGTTGGGCAGGGTCAGAGGGCTAAGAGAGCAGAGGAAGCAAGACTGCAGGAAGTAGAAGGTGGATATTGGTAAGTTGGGTCAAATAGCCTTCTCCAGCATCTGGAAAAAGGGCTTCAAGTGCCAACTTGATCAAACTCTATTAACTCTGTTCAAATGCAAAAATGCATCGAGTCAAGTATAAATCTTGACCATACAACTCTAACACCACCTACAGAACCAAATAACAAGACAATATAAATATTTTTACATCATGTCGTTGCACTTTACAAGAGTGAAAGCACTGTGAAGGCAATTTTCACCGTCTCACTTATGCAGTGCCGCAGTTACCGAGACACCATTAATTTAACAAGTGATCCCACTTGGGCCTTGCAGCTTAAGCGGCCCACAGGCATTCATACAAGTTCTCCCATTCTGTTTACATCTCAGGGATTGTTCATGAAAAACGAAATAAGTTTATCAATTCCAACTGACCAGCCCGAGTTAGCTCGTCGTTCAGAGAAGAGCGTAGCCTTTGCCGCTCCTCCAGGTGTTGCACAAGGCATTGCATAGTGCTTGCATCAAACGCATCCCTGAGCTCCAATGAGGGAAATGGCGGGAAGTTTCGCACAACCATTTCCTGCCCTACAGGTGAGTGGAAGAGTTGTTTACAGCCTAATATCAGGCATCATTAAAAAAAGTAATTCATTGCTCATGTCAGCTTGTCAAAGTTTACATCAAAATCCAAACTAGGACTATAGAGTTCACGACAAACCTTTGCCAGAAAGACAACACAGCTTTAACTAGAACGGCAATCGGTAAATCACATATCTCCATCACGCTGAACAGTTTACGTTCCGTATCCCACTGATAGTTCGGATCTGGATCCGGACCTGAACCAAAATCCAATCTGCTTGTTCTTGTCACCTAGCCAACTCATCCACCAAGTTTTGTCATAATGCATTCATAACTGTTTGAGATATTGTGCTATATATCGTTTTTTGGTCCTCTCTCATTGGTGAAGAACCACTTTTTAAAACTCTCGGATCCGGATTCTGAACTTCACCAAAATCGAATCAATTCGTCCTCGTCACACAACCCAACCAAGCCACCAAATTTCGTCCAAATTCGTACATAGCTTTTTGAGATATCCTGTTCACAGACAGACAAACAGGGGTGAAAACATAACCTCCGCCATCTAGTAATGTCTATCCCGAGAATGATTTGATTTCAAACCAGACTTGGAGGAATAATGGTGAAAGTGTCCGCTGAGCTTCAAGGAAGGAAGTTGACTCAGCCGAGTCTGGGATGTTGGCGGTTCGAACCCCGACTGGGTCATATCAAAGACTTCAAAAATAGTATGTGCTGCTTCCTTGCTTGAAGCTCAGCATTTAAAGGATAGAAGAGGGGGGAGGTAAACCCTCATAGATTGGAATCCATGGGGAGGAGGCCTCATTGATTGCCCTGCTGAGTGCGGAGAGAAGAGCGATTTCCTAAAGATGACGTCGCTGGTACCCAGAGTACTCGGAGAAGTGACGTCACTTCCCCCAATCTCAGCGGCTGTGTTTGTGTGAAAGTCAAGTCTGGTGTTGTCTCGTGTATCTGTCTGCATGTGTGCATGATTTGTGTCCAGCTCCTCCATGAGCCTTTGAGCCTGTAATAAAAGAAATAAATAAACAAGTCAAGACATACAAAAAATTTTTAAAAATCAAATAAATGATCCTTGCACCTTGCCTGGCCGAGTATGGCGGCAGGTCGATCACTGATCTGACATCCATGGCAGGTCAATGTATGGCACTGCCACTGTATATTTTATATAAATTCCCATCATATACTGCACATGAAGTCTTGATTGAGAAATTAAAGACCAAATAGTCGAATTAATGTAATAAACAATACCCTTAATACCATCCACACCCACCCCATCTTTTCCACGGTCCTCAAAGTTTGTCAAGAGATAGATGCATAATTACGTGCTCTACAATCACCGATCAACATGCTGATGAAACAGACAAAGGGAATCAATTAATCTGACACGCATGCTTGCCTTGAAGTGCATCTTCCTCTCGCAGTGCAGGTTTTCTTGTGGGAAACTCTTTACTCACAGTCAAGGGGATTGGAGACTGCATCTGATAAACATAACACAAAACTTTGGACAAACTTTACTAAAGCCAACAGATTTCAACCAAGTTGGTTACTGTGGATTTTGAGAAAGCTGCCTTTTGACGGTGAGATCAGGACATGCGGTCACGTACGACACACACACACACACACACACACACACACACACACACACACACACACACACACACACACACACACACACACACACACACACACACACACACACATTGCAAATGATGGTTTAAAATTGGTTCTCATCAAAAAACGGCAAGCTCACCCCAAATGGATCCATGGATTCAATGGCATTTCTGCATTCAGTCGTCCGTGCATTCTTGCATTTCCTGGAAAATGAAGAAGCAACCATCAACCTTCAAGGCCGGAGAGCACTGCAGTGTGAATGACCATTACCAATGTCAGTGTCTGTGGCACGTTTAGTAAAATTTGGGCACTTTTTAGCAGTGAGCCAGTGACTATAGATACTGACAATCACATGTAGCCTGGGGTACCAGCATCACATCTGCCTCTCCTGAATTCAGTGGAATCTAAATTTTAACATTATCGGCATCTCCCTTGATGAAGCGATCACATCGCAGACAGGTCGGTGGAGTCTGTGTTTTTGTCACCCCTCCTCTGGACTTGCTTTCTCGGTCTTCCGATCCTCCCCAGCTCCTCCGTGATGCACGCATTCTTACAGTAGCCCCCTCCTGAATCAACTCTCAAAATCCAGGATTTTCACACACCTCCACTTCTTTTTGTTTGTTTTGCCTACCATTTGTTGAACCACTTTATGGAGACAGTTCAATTGCCCTCTTCCTTCTGGGGCTTCAAGCGGTGCACCACAATCTGTAATATTTTCTACCCCCAATAACCCAACCCTCTTACTTGCAGGCTTCTGTTTTTTTGTTTTTTTTTCTCTCTCTTTCTCTCTCTTTCTCTCTCTTTCTCTCTCTTTCTCTCTCTTTCTCTCTCTTTCTCTTTCTCTTTCTCTTTCTCTCTCTTTCTCTCTCTCTCTCTCTCTCTCTCTCTCTCTCTCTCTCTCTCTCTCTCTCTCTCTCTCTCTCTCTCTCTCTCTCTCTCTCTCTCTCTCTCTCTCTCTCTCTCTTTCTCTCCGATTTAACCTTCATCAACTCACTCTTCCTTGGGGTCAATAGTCAAAAACACTGGACAAGAAAGCCACAGTACATAACTACAATGGCACTCTTCGACATCGCAACTTCGCCATATAGTATATGCCTCCGCCCACATTATTACATCATAATACATACTTGTACCAAGTTTTATTTAAATCCCTGAAGCCATTTTCAAAATATTAAATAATTCTGGCTGCTAGACTGCATTCTACCATGTTTGAAATGTAAAACATACATTCCCCCATGACTACTACATCATAACTTTGAAGTTTCACGTCGATTGATGAAGCGGTCCAAGAGAATTATTTTTATAAAAGATTTTCGTTCAATCCTATATGACTGCCAGACCAGATGACCCATTAATTATTCCTGAACACCCTGGTATCCCCAAGGTTTGTAGAACACGTGGGTGAAGTTTCCCCTCGATCTGTGAAGCCGTTCTGGAGAAGAAGATTTTTACAGGTTAATTTTTCAAAAAAATCAGTTGTCAAACCATGTGACCTATGATGTCACAGGTGGAGAACTTTTTGTTCCTCATAGATAGGCGATCATGCATGTAATGTTTCGCCTCTGTTCAGCCGTTTCGGAGAAGATTTTTGAAGGTTTTTATGTTAAAAACAATATGGCTGCTAAATCACGTGACCAATAACGCAATCAATCCCACCCCCCCCCCAAAAAAAACAATTTTGCACTCAATGATGCTCAAAAATTGTCATAATGATCGGATAAAGCGTTTGACGGATGCAATTATGATGTCATAACGAAGCCACCGATCAACCAGAGATGGTGTCAAAGCCACCCAATGCTCGCCTGTTTATACATTTATCGTTTTTAAAAGACGAGTCTAATAATTAATATTTTTTATAAAGCATAATTATAAAGCAATATATGTATTTGTATATTGTAATCAGTAACAAGAGCGCAAGTGAGCACAATATACGCCCTAACAAGAAGGTATATACAGAATTGTGCTACTACATGGAAAACAGCATCCTGGTTGCCATGGCAACCACTTTAGATGACGAACGTATGTCGCTACACACCGTCTCCACAGTCTGTACCTACGTACCAAATATGAAACGTGAAAGTTGAAAACTTTGGGAGTTAGAGTGCAGACAGGAATGGACAGACAGACAGACAGACGGACAGACAGACAGACGGACAGACGGACGGACGACCGGTATCACATAATACGCCCCGATATATATATATATATATATATATATATATATATATATATATATATATATATATATATATATATATATATATATATATATATATATATATCGGGGCGTATAAAAAAATAGTGTGGTAGATAAAAACATTAGAAAGGAAACTAGAGGGGGAGCACTCGGGAGAGTGCAAAACCTCCGCCGCCAATACTGCTGGGTCACTCAAGTGAACCTTATATCTTATTCATTAAATATGTCAACAGTGCTGACAGAGTTATAGTTCTTATCTCCAACATTTTTTTTTTGGGGGGGGGGGGGTTGGAAATCACTTAAAACATGTAGAAATGCAAAAAAAAAATTTTTTCTCTAAATTTTTTTTCGGGGGGGGGGGTTGGAAATCACTTAAAACATGTAGAAATGCAAAAAAAAAAATTATTTCTCTAAAATTTTTTTTTGCGGGGGTGGGGATTGGAAATCACTTAAAACATGTAGAAATGCAAAAAAAAAAATTCTCGAGCAATTTTTTTTGGGGGGGTTGGAAATCACAAAACATGTAGAAATGTAAAAAAAAAAAAATTTTCTCTAAAATTTTTGGGGGGGTTGGAAATCACAAAACATGTAGAAATGCAAAAAAAAAAAATTCTCTAACAATTTTTTTTGGGGGGCGGGGGGTTGGAAATCACTTAAAACATGTAGAAATGCAAAAAAAAAAATTATTTCTCTAAAATTTTTTTTTGCGGGGGTGGGGATTGGAAATCACTTAAAACATGTAGAAATGCAAAAAAAAAAATTCTCGAGCAATTTTTTTTGGGGGGGTTGGAAATCACAAAACATGTAGAAATGTAAAAAAAAAAAAATTTTCTCTAAAATTTTTGGGGGGGTTGGAAATCACAAAACATGTAGAAATGCAAAAAAAAAAAATTCTCTAACAATTTTTTTTGGGGGGCGGGGGGTTGGAAATCACTTAAAACATGTAGAAATGCAAAAAAAAAATTCTCGAGCAATTTTTTTTTGGGGGGGGACCAAGTCTAAAATCTAATGTCATGATCCTTGGACCATACCTAACCCCCCCCCCACCAAGTTTCGTCGAAATCCGTCAAGTTTTCCATAATACAAAAAATTTAACATTTTCACGCTCACGCTGGGGGTATCGCTATAGCTCTCTGTTCTTCGAACAGGAGAGCTAAAGATAAAATCACTTATTCCCATGGGGAGTACTTGCGGTGTGCCAAGTTTCAATTTTTTTTCCATTAAGCGGTTTCGGAGATGGAGGTCAAAAGTTTTTCTTTTTTTCCAACATGGCTGCCACACCACATGACCTTTGACGTCAAAATTATCATTAAAACGTTCTACATGAGTACAGTAGTCGTACCTATGGTGACATTTCATGTCAATCGGATAAGCGGTTGAAGAGAAAACAGAGACAATTATCATGGACAGACATACGGACAACCCGAAAACATAATGCCTCCGGTGACTTCGTCAGCAGAGGAATAATTATGAGGAAGCATCAGCCTACAGACACAATGATTGGCTCACACAATAAAGCAATTTGTCCTGATTCTCTTCAGAAGAAAAGAGATCAAGGAAAAGAAGAAAAAAAGAGAATATGGTTTTCCTCTTTTCTTTTCTTGACAGGAGCGAGGCTCATGGAAGAACAAGGTATAACTGACAACGAGACAAACATCAAGGAATTGATGAACAGGAAAAGAGGATAGGGAGGAGGAAAGGTAACGCTGAAACTAGCAAGTAAGATTGTTGAGTTAGGAAAGGTTAATGGGTGTAATAAAGATCATACGTCAGAATTGGGGATGACAAGAGACGGTGGCACACTGCTTTGTTGAAACCCTAAAGGGAAGAGTGAGACAAAAAATCTGGAACGTCGACCTCATCACTGGAGATTTCAATCAATTTGAGAGCTTTAAATTCCAAAGAATCCAGGCAGATAATGAACATACAAGTCTGGAGACGGCGATGGTTCACGAGGGGACGCCACGGGCAAACTGGCGGGAATCGGGAAAAACGTAAATGATGAAAGTTGTAGTACTTGAAGAGCACTACTTGCATACCAACTTTCATTCAAAACAGTTGAAAACCCTAGGAGCTCGATGCCCAATTTATAGATTTTTTTGACATTTTCTAAGTTCGTGACCTTGTGACCTTGACCTTGGGACGAAAATGAACAAAAAAAAAAAATAAAAATCGAGCTCCGTGGGGCTATGCAGGTGCCATTGGAATAACCAAATACCGAAACCCCTGTCAGATTCGACAAACCCCCTCGGAGAAGATGTAACTTGAAACCGGTTACCCCCTAAAAACACATGTTTTTTGGGCGTGGCTCCGCCCATAATGGGCACACCATGCCCATTCTCAGGAAAACACAACTAGATCATGATATAAACCTCCCACCCAAATTTTATCAAGATCGGATCAAAACCCACGGAGCTATGCTCAGGACAGACAGACAGACAGACACACACCCATAACGAATATAGTGGTCACCTGCTCGTGAACCAATATGAACCTCATGACAACACTGCGGATTCCCACCTGAATATTTTCATAAGATTGTGCTCTGTTGACCCTGGCCCTCATTCAGTGGTAAAAGACATCAACGAATGGTTCAAACTAACCAACTCTTTCACTTGCAGGTCACGGTGCCAGCGATAGCTCACCGACTCTTCACGAAGGACACAGTGGGATCTTTACCATCGACCAACTAATGCCGGCAGACACGACCGCCCAGTTTGCTTTGTATACATCGTTAAAAGGAACTAATGACGGATGTTTTCTTTCATAATGTCGCGAGATTCCCGAAACGCCTCAGACAAAGACCTGAACAATGACATGGTTTTATGGTCCCTGGTCGAGTCATTTAAGAGAAAATAGTCCAAAACTGACCACTGCCCCGATCGCTCCAAAAATAAATAAATAATAACCCAGGTTTGAAGCAAAAAATAAAAATAAAAATTAAAAAATTAAAAAAAAAATTGCCACCTGCCAATGTGCATATACAGGCAGTCCCCAGTTTACGAACACTATGTGTTCTTGAAAACCAGTGCGGGTCCGTACGTGCATGCCCGTATGTGCGTGCAAAAAAAAAAAAACAACTTTCAAACTGCGTGCCAGAAACAACACAGGCCGTTCCTTCGCTCTCGCATGCCCATACGTGCGTGCCCGTACATGCGTTGCCGTACGTGCAAAAAAAAAAGAAAATAAAAAAAGAATTGAGACGTCAATCGTGACGTCATAGCACCGTGTCCTGTCATTGGTTTGGTAAATAATGACCATAACTTGGGAACCACTTGTCCGATTAATATCAAACCTTGAGGCACATCCACAGGGCCCCAGCAATATACCTGGCAAGTTTCAATGACATTGGACCAGTGGTTGTCGAGAAACAGCAGTCACAGACACACAGACACACAGACAAACACAGAGATTGCTGGAATTATAGATAGATGTGTTTGTCAGCTTAATGTTCATAAACCAGAACAATAAATCTGCTTCAAGTAAATTAATAAATGATTAATTGGTTCC
The DNA here is from genome assembly GCF_056783735.1 of Eptatretus burgeri. Classification (NCBI taxonomy): domain Eukaryota; kingdom Metazoa; phylum Chordata; class Myxini; order Myxiniformes; family Myxinidae; genus Eptatretus; species Eptatretus burgeri. The sequence continues at coordinate 38,564,125 of NC_140975.1, forward strand.
TGAACACAAATTAAATCCTTTTATCTTTTTTTAATATAAAAGTTATTAAATATGCGTTTAAAATCAAAAATGAATAAACTGATCCTACAAATACATACTGTTGCAGTTCTTCGAAACCACCACTCAAGGCAAATGCACCCAACCTTTAGCGGTCCCCAGGCAGTTATTTCATTAGTATCAGTTTCAGATAGCCCTTCCCTTATGTCTAGTGGGTTAATGGGACAAAATGGGTTGCAGGGGCTTTTAGTTGGGTCTTTAATTCCATAAATCTATTTTAATTTACTTTGCACAAATGATCTCGCCTTCAAGCAAGCTTGCGCGACACAGACCGAATGGTGACGTTAATAGAGAGCCTCAGGAAAATATTCCGCAGCAGTCCCGGTCAAACTGCGCACCATTCTCCAACAGACGTTTCATTTCAGACTCCTCACTACTCGAACCATAATGCTACAACATTCATACAACCACCACAACGCCTTCCTAAAAATCCACACAATAACCTAACGTTTAATTGACCTCTTCACGACAAACACTTCAATCACCTCACCACCAACATTCCAACTGCTTCAACCTCTTAACCACAAATGCTACAGCACTTCCCCGACCTCACTACATCCGCTACAAAATTCCGCAACCACAATCAGTACCCTGGACACTCACCACAGTCTTTTTAAGGATGCGAGGGAACAACAGACATGACCCACCATGACGGATGCTTGGGGTCAGAACAGATTGGCACGTAGCTCGGAGCGCAAGAATGCGCTGGGGTCCGCTCGACATCATCTGAGTGGCCTTGGTGCTCCGCTAAATAGCAGCCCTCATTCAAGGCCCAGCACATGTTCATGGCTCGAGAGCGCTCCCAAAAACCCACACCCTATTTTAATCTCGTAGTTCCGTGGCGTGGCCGAGTTTGGGGGTGAATGAAGCAATTTTTGGCTTCAGACCCTCGCGGGGCGGGGATACTTCTCGGGGAGGCGTCTACGTGACAATGGGAATGCTCAGATACGCTGACAGAGCGTTTTGATCTGACTTTTGGCTCCTCTTTCACGCAGGCTCTACAAAATAGCTCTGAAAGGATCAGTCAGTCTTCGTCAGCCAGTCTTGAGCCAGATAGTCTTCGCAAGAGTCTTGAGTCAGCCAGTCTCAGCACGAGGTCAAAGAATCTTCTCATGGGTGCGAGGCGGCTGCTTCCGAGTGCGGAGGGCTGGACGAGGAGGAGCACCCAGACCTGAGCAAAAGCACGAGGGGAACGGCGGAGCGAAGTGCTGAGTGGGCAGAATGCTAACCCGACAATAGACATAGTAATTACAGATGCAGACTTTCTCACACGCCACATCAAGCTATCATCCCACATGTTCTGTCTCTCCCATATACTGTCTCATCTGCTGTAGATGCACAAAACTAAAAGAGCTGCTGCAGTACACATCTCTTCAATCTCCCTCTTCAGCATTACATTTGCATCTCATTTTGCACCTTGTCACTCATGCACCATAAACACCACCAGCTTTCTTCCCTCCTCCCCCTCTAAGCAACTGGGTTGGTTGGTTCCTTCGACCGCTCCAGATATTCTAGAGATCATTCACACCTCAAACTTTCTCTCATCTCTCTCGCCACTCAAAATTCCTCGGGCATGTGTCTGATGGTGCCTGTTATGTTAGATTAAAGATAAGATTGCAGAAGTTTAATATCGGTTTAGTTCTGCTGTGTCTTCTCTTTTGTTTACCACTGTTTTTATTTTGCTGCACCTCATCACGCCTTGCTTCCCGCTGCTGCACACATTGCTTAATAAAATATTTTATTATTGTGCCACGTGATCTTTCCACATCCTTGCTTTATGTATAATTTGTCCTCATTTTAAATGTATTCAGCTACATCTGTCTTTTCCTCCATTTGCCCAGCGTAGTCTGCACGTTAGTTTAGCTGGAAAGTTCTACCCCCCCCCCCAACCGATTTGGCTCTTATTAGCCGGAGCATACTTGGCAGCTCCGCTCGGCTGCACCTGATATGGTAAGTTCCATGCAAGTACACATCGACGGCATGTGTCCCCCATTAGTAAGGCCGTCCACAGGTAAGGTATCATGCGGAGTAGTGTAACCCTGCCAGGATTGGCAGTTCCAATCGGAATTCTGCTTAGCAACCGGTCAGCATGCTGAGTTATCTGTGCCCGGCGTCCTCAGGACCGAGCATTCGGGAGGGACCGAATGCTTCTTCTCGTGCCTCGTGGCAAGCCTCGAACTCCGGATCCGCAGCAATACTAATACAGGGTGTTCCAAAAAGACCCAGACAACTTTGGTTGTTAACATATTTAGCACCACAAATGATGCGATACCCTTTGGTTTATATGATACAGAAACTCATAAAGTTTGTGCACACCATCAATGCACTGCAATGTGAGCTCCGTTTGTTGCACGCAAGGCATCAAGGAGGTTCACGAGTTCTTGCCATGTTTGGCTCAGCATGTTTAAGTTTACCCAGTGTACATGCAGCTGTGATCCGAGAATGAAGATCCTGCAAGTTTGCCACCTTGGTGTTGTGGTCAACATCTTTGACAAACCCCCACAGAAAAAAGAAAATCAAGGTGGTGATGTCTGTTGATCGTGTGGGCCGGGTGGTTGGTCCATCTCGGCCAATCCAATTTCATTCAGGACGACTCGAATGACGAAGACCCAATGAGGGGGAGCACCGTCATGTTGAAAAATGACATCGGGTTGCAGGTCTTCAATTTGTGGGAAGGCGAATCCTTCCACCACGTTCATGTAAATTGTTTAGGTCACCGTGTCCTCCACAAAGAAAAATGGACCCACCAAGCAATCATGGAGAAGGCCACACCACACATTGACCTTTGGACTGTCGCATATGTTGTTCAATGACCACATAGGGTTTTTCGGAGCCCCAGATGCTCACATTGTGCCGATTGTCCATCCCCGATACATGAAAGCAAGCTTTGTTTGTGAACATGACCTTTTTCAGGTAATCTCCACCATCCTCAATGCAACTAAGCATTTCCAAGGGAAACACCTTGCGATTGGATCTGTCATTTGGTTCGAGTTCCTGCAGAATCTGCACCTTATCGGCATAAAGCGTCAGTCTTTAATACAAAATCCTGTGTACAGTGGTGATTGGGAGTCCCAGTTCTCTGGAGGCACGTCAAATTGATTTTCTGGGACTTTGTTGAAACGATTCACACGCTCGTTCAACGTCTGCTACACTTGCACTTCGTCGAACGGTACTTTTTCCATTTCTGACAACTTCCATTCCCCTTAAACCTCTTGTACCACTCTGATCCAAATCCGTGATGGCAGATTCCTTCCGTACATTGTACGGAAATTACGCTGAACTTGCATGTTGGATCTCGTCTCCATGAAGCATTCAACGCACTTAGCTTTCTCCTGTGGAGTCACCATTTTCTTTTATATTAAACCACCAGACTCGAAAATAAAGAAAACTTGAGTTTCCATATCATATAAAACAAAGGGTATCATTGTATCATTTGTGGTACTCAATATATTTACAACCAAAGTTGTCCAGGTATTTTTGGAACACGCTGTACAGTGATGGTCCTTACTGTAATTGACAGACCAGTGTTTGTGTGAGTGTGTTGGTCGTGCTACTCCTCCTTCAGTTCTGGGCTGATTCCATCCAGACTTCCTACATAGGATCAGCATGACCCCAATTAATGTATAGGGGTGTTTTTATCTTTGCCGGTGGTCTTAGGCAGAGGGGGTGGGATGCAAGTTCTCTATCTAAATGTGTGTCAGTTGTTATTTGTTTGTTGCATACCGGTTGTTATTGCTACATGTCATCCTTCTCCCATGCCATTTAATCGTTAAATCAATGTACCTGGTCTCAGGGTTGGGTTCTGCTCGTTAGGGTGGTCTCATTTGGTGATTTCGGTGTGTTTAGACAAAATGGCTCAATCCGGCTCAGAGTGCTCATGATGTGCGGTTGCTTGGCCAGATTAGGAACATCACAAGCGCCCATCGGCGCATCACTCAGTTACATATGTGATCCCAACGAGTATTGCAACATGACAAACACGTCTGGGAAGTTGCTCGGGGCTGTGGACCGAACTGACAGTTGCGGCCGTTTTGACACAACCCGCAGAACTCCAACCGAGCTCCCGTTCCAGTCCCATGGCTGCTACAATATTGTTGCACAGTGACTACGTCTCAACTTTTCAATTTCAGACTCATTAAACCTTCACACCTTTCATTTGCAATCAATGATATGCAAGCACGGCTTACACATGCATGTATAGAAACGGCCGTAAAACAATGATGATGATGATGATCTATAATTTCGTCAATAATGTGCATACTCCACCAACCCACTAGTAATAAAACTAAAATACACAATTTGATGTCCCGTCCGTCTGTTTGACCACGATACATTTGGTCGTTACTTACCAAACCTCAACCAAACTTGACAGGACTATGGGTCACATGATGGAGGTTATAGCAACTTAATCCCCCCCCAACCCCCACCTCTCTCAAAGGGGGCTTTCTACCTTCAACAAAATCCATCATAATGTGTATATCCACATTATGATAGTTAATTGTGGCGTTTTTCCAAGGCCACTTCTTATAACAAAAGCACTCGGAAGAGCACACTACCTCTGCCAGGATGAACTGTTTAAGCTTTGTATCCCACCGATAAACCAGATCTGGATCCGGCCCTTAACCAAAATCTAATCAGCTAGTTCTGCTCACATACCAAAATCATCCACCAAGTTTTGTCATCATCCGTTCACAACTTTTTGAGATATCGTGCTATATATCGTTTTTGGCCGCATCTCTCAATGGTGAAGAATCACTTTAAAATATTTATATTTTCTCTGATCCGGATCTTCACCAAAATCCAATCAATTCATTGTTCTTACACTCCCAATGTGTCCACCAAAATTTGCTGGGGAGGGGGAAGGGATGTGCGTGGGGTGCGAACACATCCCCTTTTGCCCAAGATGCTTTGATGCATCCACTTCGCTGGGGGCACATTTTCGGGTTGTCTGTACATACGCACACGTGTTCACGCCAATTTTCTCTGTTTTCTCTGCAACCGCTAATCCGATTGACACAATTTTCACCATATGTGCGACGACTCACGTAGAATGTTATAATGATAATTATGACATCACAAGTCACATGGAGTGGCAGCCATGTTGGAAAAAAAAGGAAAAACTTTGGACCTCTATCTCAAAAACCACTCCATGGAAAAAAAATTGAAACTTGGCACAGGTGAAGTACTCCCCATGGGAAAAAAGTGTATTTTTGTCATGATGTCATAGGTGGCTTAATTCTACTTCTTCTTCTTCTTACGGCTGCTCCCGTTAAGGGTCGCCACAGCGGATCATCCGTTATGATCCGCATACTGATTAGGCACAGGTTTTACGCCGGATGCCCTTCCTGACGCAACCCTGGTCGCCTCTTACGACACAAGGATAAGGATTGGGTTTCGCCATGATTCCAGGCTGCCCTACACACTCTCATAGCACGGCCCAGCGCAGAGCTCCCGTCCTCAAGCAATCCTCCAACCCAAGCCTCCGAGTAGCCAGATTACAGGCGCACACCACTACGCCCAGTGTCATAGGTGGCTTAATTATGAAGTGATAATTGCGTACATCGAATGCTTTATCCGATCAGTATGAAAAATTTTGAGGGTCATCGAGGGCTAAAAATTGTGTGGGGGAGGGAGGGGGAGAATTCATGATGTCATCGCTCACGTGGTTTAGCAGCCATATTGTTTCAAACATAAAAACCTTCAATAATCCTTTTCTTGGAAACGGATGAACAGATCGAGGTGAAACTTATGGTATGATCACCTATCCATGAGGACCAAAATGTTCTCCACGCATGACATCATAGGTCACATGGTTTGGCTGCGGTGATTTTTTGAAGAGGAAACATTTGAAAAAATCTTCTTCTCCAGAATGGCTTTACAGATTGAGGGGAAACTTCACCAACATGTTCCCCAAACCTTGAGGATACCACGATATTCACGAATAATTAATAGGCCACATGGTCTGGCAGCCATACTGGATTGAATGAAAATCTTTCAAAAAATTATTTCTCTTGAACCGTTTCATCAGTATAGTATGATGTCGTAGTCATGGGGAATACATTTTTACCTCCGCCATCGAAGGTTATGTTTTCACCCATGTCTGTCTGTCTGTTTGTGAAAAAGAAATCACAAAAAAAGTTGTGGACGGATTTGGTCGAAATTTGGTGGAGAGCTTGAGTATGTGAGCCTGGTGTTGGCTCAGTGGTTAGGGTAGCGGCTTGGGATCCAAGGGTCCTGAGTTCAAGCCCCGTTGGCCGCTGAATTAATACACACCAGGGGGTTGACTCAGCCTGTCATCCTTCCGAGGTCGGCAAATCAAGTACCAGCTTGCTGGGATAATTGAGCCATTGGAGTATCCTGCGACGGAGTGGCGACCCGTCCAGGATTGTGCCCAACAGCCCAGGAAACTGCTTCGGCAGCACCGACACACTGGAGAGAGTATGGTTCTAATTATTATTATTGAGTATGTGACACAGACGAAATGATTACATTTTGGTGAAGCTCTGAATACAGATCTGGATCCGTGAATTTTGTAAAAGATTTTTCACCATTGAGAGATAGGGCCAAAAACAACATATATCAGGATATCTCAAAAAGTTGTGGACGGATTCGGACGAAACTTGGTGGGTAAGTTGGGTACGTAACAAGGAAGAATCGATTCGATTTTAGTGAATCCCTTGTCATGCTTTCCATTGTGTTGTGGAAGATAACACCATTCACGTTTCCACACTTTCATCACATCCACACCAGCAGTACACCAAGCATTTTCATCCGATAATATGGTGTCTTCGAATGATCATTCTGCGAGAGAAGTTTAGAAAAAGCCATGATACCAATATTAATTCATCGAGGGTGAAGATTACTCGTATTAGATCATTTAGCACAAGATGTGGCTTTGATCTCATGATACCAGATTTGCATTAGACAGCACAGTTGATATCGTTCTCAACTTTTTCATGTCAGGCTCATCGATTTATTTCATCTTGTCTATTTTTTCTGGTAGATTTGACTCTTAATAAGGTGTATTAAGTATTCCATGCAAGTATAATGTGGATATTTGTGAAATTGTAGCTTAGATATTGTTTTCTACCTTGGCGCTGCGTAGGGAATGTGACAACACACTGGTTGTGACTCTCCCTAATACAGGTGAAGTACGTCGTGATCACAAAGTCATTTAGCTGCGAGCAAATCCGGACAGTTCAATTTGGTGTAAAACAGACGTGCGGTGTTACTTGTGAAAGGCTAAAGCTCTTTATGAATCCAATGTTGTGAGATTTTGAGTACCGTACCTTTTTGACGTTATCCCACAGCGTTTTCAGATGTCAAAGTAAAACATCTGCAATCGTCAGTGTCATTTTTGTTGATTTCCAACCGCAACAATTAATGGGATCTCAGCACCAACAATTCAACAACAAAAACAACAACAACAATTCAATTCAACAATTTCAACATGGCAGGTCAGAAGAAACTAAAAGCTGGTAAGGGTGGCATCTGGAGACAGAACATTATTTCTCGAAAGTATCCAGGCCGGATCCGGATTCGGATCTTCAACAAAATTGAATCGATTTGTCCTCGTCACACACCAAACCTCTCCACCAAATTTCACCCGAATTCGTCAATAACTTTTTGAGATATCGTGCGGTTCACAGAGACAGACAGACAAACAGGGGTGAAAACATAACCTCCGTCCATCTTCGGTTGTGGAGGTAATTATGTTCAATTTCAAGGATGATTTACGAAGGTACGTATCATTTGCAGAGGTTGTGAATGAAGGGCATGCTATAGATAACAAAGAACTTTTGATGAACCTCGGGATGACAATAAGTTTTACATCCAACAATAGAAATACAGGAATGAATGTGATGATGGATTGATTCTTTTTTAACTTGATGAGAAAGTTTAAAATTTGCAAATCCCAAGTAGTCTCTAGAATTTGGGAAATGATTACATCTAATCCAATAATTTCAAATTTTCCAGAGGGGGTGGGGTACCCCATGACCCCCATATCAGGGCCCACTGTATTGCTGGGACAATAAAACACTGTTTAGCTTTCTGGATTCGCATCCCCCCCCCCCTTGGGAAATCCTGGCACATGTAACATGTAAAATAGCTTATCATGGCGTTCAGTGTGGCACTCCAACTGGAAGTAAAAAATATTATAAACCACAAACACGTTTGCTTACCTATTTAAACAGTCGCTACTGCCGACTGCCTGGGGTTTGTTCAGTTACCATGCAGGTAACTAGCGCCTTGCCAAGCTAACCGTTCCTCATCAATGGTTTTGAATGGAGCGCTTGCTTGAATGCTTAAGCCACTTGGTGAGCACCTTTCAAGAATGTTGGTAACTGAACACACCCACGACGTTGTTGAGGCCCGCCCTTAGATCTATTGTAATCTATATACTGTGTATACCTACCCCAGAGAGGATAATAATGAACACGACCCTCCCTGCTGCTCCCGAAGTGGGTGGGTGAACTCGATGTACAAATACGATCATTATCGCAGACGTGATGGCACGTACTCAGAGTGCAGGAACTTTCTTCCGTCCGTCCTTAAAGTTCGCAGGCACGCGCACGCGCGCGCGCACGCACGCACGCACGCACGCACGCACGCACGCACGCACGCACGCACGCACGCACGCACGCACGCACACACACACACACACACACACACACACACACACACACACACACACACACACACACACACACACACACACACACACACGGCCATGCAGTTTGTCGTCGACTTTCCACTGAAGTGTGACAGACATTAAATAAAGTTGTTGAGTTAAAATGTAAATACATTTTAAAAAGTACAGAAACAACTAATGAAAACTTTTCTTTTTTTATGTAAAAGGATGTCGGGATAGGATATGCAAGCCGCTAAAGGATATTATCGGGACAAGGGTCGATGTGGAGAGCTCCGTCGTTCGCTGCACGGCCCGCGAGCCACTGGCGGCCCCAAGTGCGGCCCCTGATGTGCGGCCGATGATACACAATATGAAAACACCCCAATGTAATCCCGCCATCAAAGCTATCAAATTGACTCAATGGTTTCAAATGAGTGTTCCAACGTGAAACATAAGAGTAACAAAACTACATCAGAAGGTGGCAGTGAAAAGAAAAAGAAAAAGAAGAAGAGGAGAAGAAGAAGAGGAAAAAGAAGAATAAGAAGAAGAAGAGTAAGAAGAAGAGTAAGAAGAAGAGTAAGAAGAAGAGTAAGAAGAAGAGTAAGAAGAAGAGTAAGAAGAAGAGTAAGAAGAAGAGTAAGAAAAAGAAGAGTAAGAAGAAGAAGAGTAAGAAGAAGAAGAGTAAGAAGAAGAAGAGTAAGAAGAAGAGTAAGAAGAAGAAGAGTAAGAAGAGTAGTAAGAAGAACAGTAAGAGTAAGAAGAAGAGTAGTAAGAAGAAGAGTAAGAAGAAGAGTAAGAAGAAGAGTAAGAAGAAGACTAACAAGAAGAGTAAGAAGAAGAGTAAGAAGAAGAGTAAGAAGAAGAAGAAGAAGAAAAAAAATAAGAAGAAGAGTAAGAAAAAGAAGAGTAAAGAAGAGTAAGAAGAAGAAGAGTAAGAAGAAGAAGAGTAAGAAGAAGAAGAGTAAGAAGAAGAAGAGTAAGAAGAAGAAGAGTAAGAAGAAGAAGAGTAAGAAGAAGAAGAGTAAGAAGAAGAAGAGTAAGAAGAAGAGTAAGAGTAAGAAGAAGAGTAAGAGTAAGAAGAAGAGTAAGAAGAAGAAGAGTAAGAAGAAGAAGAGTAAGAAGAAGAAGAGTAAGAAGAAGAAGAGCAAGAAGAAGAAGAGTAAGAAGAAGAAGAGTAAGAAGAAGAAGGTGGCGGGCCCTGAAGGCAGCCATTATGGTGTTCTGCAGTCGGTGTGGCGGCTCTCACACTGACGTCTTATCGGCAAAAGTGGCCGTGGCCCCCTTCTCAAACAATAGTGAAGATCACTGATGTGGAGGGAGGATGGGCAGGTTCATGAGTCATGACATTTGGAGAGAGTCAGAGAGGTCATACATGAGGCAGTATCGCACACGTGGCACATCGTAAATGTGGAAAAAGAAAGACAACCAACGTACATTACTCGCGTTGTAAGCGAACCGTTGATATATCAGCAGCACGGAGGAGCACGGAGGAGCACGGACAGTCCGTCGATGTGAAATATTCGATTCTCCACATTTAAACCGCCAATTCCAAACGAAGCCTGCGTCTTCAAAACTGTCCAATCAGCGCTCGCCGAGCAAATCAATCGTTTTACCGACAGAAATAAACCTTTATAATTACAGAGTAATAAAATTATTTACATGTCGAAACATCGGTAAAACGATCTCTGCACAGATGGAAGGAAATTAAAAAAAAATTCAATAAACGTCTCTTCACATGTTTTACCTGAGGTACGTACGCACGTACCTGAGGGGGGGGGGGTAAATTGAGACGATAAAAATTGATAAATGGAAGAGAAAGGACGACGGTAGGAGAGAGAAAAAAAAATGGACAGGTAAGTGGTGGAGAGCACGGACTGCGAGTACATGGGGAACCACCAAGAGGTAAAAGGAAATCCGCAACATTTGAGTACGTAATATATAGATGATCAAATACTCGAATGAGATTACATTCATGGAGCTCACGGGACCTGGAGGGAAGAGCGCAGAGTTTTTGTTGATGACGGACTTGGGGCGGCAAGATGGCTTCGACTTTAGTCTCCTGGGTTCGAATCCCGACCCAGCTATGAACTACCATCCTGGTGTTTCACAGGCAGTTGATTCATCAGTGTGTCCCGTCCCTCGGATGGACGTTAAACTACCCACTTGTAAGGAGTAAGAGTAAGAGTAAGAGTGAGAGTGAGAGAGACAGAGAGACAGAGAGAGACAGAGAGACAGAGAGAGAGAGAGACGAGAGGGTTGTGGCTTGGAAAGTTGTTTCAGGAGCAAGGTAGACAGCATAGAGGGTTGTGGCTTGGAAAGTTGTTTCAGGAGCAAGGTAGACAGCATAGAGGGTTGTGGCTTGGAGAGTTGTTTCAGGAGCAAGGTAGACAGCATAGAGGGTTGTGGCTTGGGGAGTTGCAGGTGAGGAGTAAGAGAGACAGCAGGGAGGATTGTGGCTTGGGGGGTTGTAGGTGAGGAGTAAGAGAGACAGCAGGGAGGGTTGTGGCTTGGGGAGTTGTAGGTGAGGAGTAAGAGAGACAGCAGGGAGGGTTGTGGCTTGGGAGTTGTAGGTGAGGAGTAAGAGAGACAGCAGGGAGGGTTGTGGCTTGGAGAGTTGTAGGTAAGGAGTAAGGTAGACAGCAGGGATGGTTGTGGCTTGGAGAGTTGTAGGTAAGGAGTAAGGTAGACAGCAGGGAGGGTTGTGGCTTGGGGAGTTGTAGGTGAGGAGTAAGGTAGACAGCAGGGAGGGTTGTGGCTTGGGGAGTTGTAGGTGAGGAGTAAGAGAGACAGCAGAGAGGGTTGTGGCTTGGGGAGTTGTAGGTGAGGAGTAAGAGAGACAGCAGGGAGGGTTATGGCTTGGGGAGTTGTAGGTGAGGAGCAAGGTAACAGCATAAAGGGTTGTGGCTTGGAGAGTTGTAGGTAAGGAGTAAGGTAGACAGCAGGGAGGTTGTGGCTTGGAGAGTTGTAGGTAAGGAGTAAAGTAGACAGCAGGGAGGGTTGTGGCTTGGGGAGTTGTAGGTGAGGAGTAAGGTAGACAGCAGGGAGATTGTTGCTTGGGGAGTTGTAGGTGAGGAGTAAGAGAGACAGCATAGAGAGTTGTGGGTTGGGGAGTTGTAGGTAAGGAGTAAGGTAGACAGCATCGAGGGTTGTGGCTTGGGGAGTTGTAAGTGAGGCATAAGGTAGACAACAGAGAGGGTTGTGGATTGGAGAGTTGTAGGTAAGGAGTAAGGTAGACAGCATAGAGGGTTGGGGCTTGGGGAGTTGTAGGTAAGGAGTAAGGTAGACAGCATAGAGGGTTGTGGATTGGAGAGTTGTAGGTAAGGAGTAAGGTAGACAGCATAGAGGGTTGTGGATTGGAGAGTTGTAGGTAAGGAGTAAGGTAGACAGCATAGAGGGTTGTGGCTTGGAGAGTTGTAGGTAAGGAGTAAGGTAGACAGCATCGAGGGTTGTGGATTGGAGAGTTGTAGGTAAGGAGTAAGGTAGACAGCATAGAGGGTTGTGGATTGGAGAGTTGTAGGTAAGGAGTAAGGTAGACAGCAATGAGGGTTGTGGATTGGAGAGTTGTAGGTAAGGAGTAAGGTAGACAGCATAGAGGGTTGTGGAATGGAGTTGTAGGTAAGGAGTAAGGTAGACAGCATCGAGGGTTGTGGATTGGAGAGTTGTAGGAAAGGAGTAAGGTAGACAGCAGGGAGGGTTGTGGCTTGGGGAGTTGTAGGTGAGGAGTAAGAGAGACAGCAGGGAGGGTTGTGGCTTGGAGAGTTGTAGGTAAGGAGTAAGGTAGGCAGCAGGGAGGGTTGTGGCTTGGAGAGTTGTAGGTAAGGAGTAAGGTAGACAGCAGGGAGGGTTGTGGCTTGGGGAGTTGTAGGTGAGGAGTAAGGTAGACAGCAGGGAGGGTTGTGGCTTGGGGAGTTGTAGGTGAGGAGTAAGAGAGACAGCAGAGAGGGTTGTGGCTTGGGGAGTTGTAGGTGAGGAGTAAGAGAGACAGCAGGGAGGGTTGTGGCTTGGGGAGTTGTAGGTGAGGAGCAAGGTAGACAGCATAGAGGGTTGTGGCTTTGAGAGTTGTAGGTAAGGAGTAAGGTAGACAGCAGGGAGGGTTGTGGCTTGGAGAGTTGTAGGTAAGGAGTAAAGTAGACAGCAGGGAGGGTTGTGGCTTGGGGAGTTGTAGGTGAGGAGTAAGGTAGACAGCAGGGAGATTGTTCCTTGGGGAGTTGTAGGTGAGGAGTAAGAGAGACAGCATAGAGAGTTGTGGGTTGGGGAGTTGTAGGTAAGGAGTAAGGTAGACAGCATCGAGGGTTGTGGCTTGGGGAGTTGTAAGTGAGGCATAAGGTAGACAACAGAGAGGCTTGTGGATTGGAGAGTTGTAGGTAAGGAGTAAGGTAGACAGCATAGAGGGTTGTGGCTTGGGGAGTTGTAGGTAAGGAGTAAGGTAGACAGCATAGAGGGTTGTGGATTGGAGAGTTGTAGGTAAGGAGTAAGGTAGACAGCATAGAGGGTTGTGGCTTGGAGAGTTGTAGGTAAGGAGTAAGGTAGACAGCATCGAGGGTTGTGGATTGGAGAGTTGTAGGTAAGGAGTAAGGTAGACAGCATAGAGGGTTGTGGATTGGAGAGTTGTAGGTAAGGAGTAAGGTAGACAGCATAGAGGGTTGTGGAATGGAGAGTTGTAGGTAAGGAGTAAGGTAGACAGCATAGAGGGTTGTGGAATGGAGAGTTGTAGGTAAGGAGTAAGGTAGACAGCAGGGAGGGTTGTGGCTTGGGGAGTTGTAGGTGAGGAGTAAGAGAGACAGCAGAGAGGGTTGTGGCTTGGGGAGTTGTAGGTGAGGAGTAAGAGAGACAGCAGGGAGGGTTGTGGCTTGGGGAGTTGTAGGTGAGGAGCAAGGTAGACAGCATAGAGGGTTGTGGCTTGGAGAGTTGTAGGTAAGGAGTAAGGTAGACAGCAGGGAGGGTTGTGGCTTGGAGAGTTGTAGGTAAGGAGTAAAGTAGACAGCAGGGAGGGTTGTGGCTTGGAGAGTTGGAGGTGAGGAGTAAGGTAGACAGCAGGGAGATTGTTGCTTGGGGAGTTGTAGGTGAGGAGTAAGAGAGACAGCATGGAGAGTTGTGGGTTGGGGAGTTGTAGGTAAGGAGTAAGGTAGACAGCATCGAGGGTTGTGGCTTGGGGAGTTGTAAGTGAGGCATAAGGTAGACAACAGAGAGGGTTGTGGATTGGAGAGTTGTAGGTAAGGAGTAAGGTAGACAGCATAGAGGGTTGTGGCTTGGGGAGTTGTAGGTAAGGAGTAAGGTAGACAGCATAGAGGGTTGTGGATTGGAGAGTTGTAGGTAAGGAGTAAGGTAGACAGCATAGAGGGTTGTGGATTGGAGAGTTGTAGGTAAGGAGTAAGGTAGACAGCATAGAGGGTTGTGGCTTGGAGAGTTGTAGGTAAGGAGTAAGGTAGACAGCATCGAGGGTTGTGGATTGGAGAGTTGTAGGTAAGGAGTAAGGTAGACAGCATAGAGGGTTGTGGATTGGAGAGTTGTAGGTAAGGAGTAAGGTAGACAGCAATGAGGGTTGTGGATTGGAGAGTTGTAGGTAAGGAGTAAGGTAGACAGCATAGAGGGTTGTGGAATGGAGTTGTAGGTAAGGAGTAAGGTAGACAGCATCGAGGGTTGTGGATTGGAGAGTTGTAGGTAAGGAGTAAGGTAGACAGCAGGGAGGGTTGTGGCTTGGGGAGTTGTAGGTGAGGAGTAAGAGAGCCAGCAGGGAGGGTTGTGGCTTGGAGAGTTGTAGGTAAGGAGTAAGGTAGGCAGCAGGGAGGGTTGTGGCTTGGAGAGTTGTAGGTAAGGAGTAAGGTAGACAGCAGGGAGGGTTGTGGCTTGGGGAGTTGTAGGTGAGGAGTAAGGTAGACAGCAGGGAGGGTTGTGGCTTGGGGAGTTGCAGGTGAGGAGTAAGAGAGACAGCAGGGAGGATTGTGGCTTGGGGAGTTGTAGGTGAGGAGTAAGAGAGACAGCAGGGAGTGTTGTGGCTTGGGGAGTTGTAGGTGAGGAGTAAGGTAGACACCAGGGAGGGTTGTGGCTTGGGGAGTTGTAGGTGAGGAGTAAGAGAGACAGCAGGGAGGGTTGTGGCTTGGAGAGTTGTAGGTAAGGAGTAAGGTAGACAGCAGGGAGGGTTGTGGCTTGGAGAGTTGTAGGTAAGGAGTAAGGTAGACAGCAGGGAGGGTTGTGGCTTGGGGAGTTGTAGGTGAGGAGTAAGGTAGACAGCAGGGAGGGTTGTGGCTTGGGGAGTTGTAGGTGAGGAGTAAGAGAGACAGCAGAGAGGGTTGTGGCTTGGGGAGTTGTAGGTGAGGAGTAAGAGAGACAGCAGGGAGGGTTATGGCTTGGGGAGTTGTAGGTGAGGAGCAAGGTAACAGCATAAAGGGTTGTGGCTTGGAGAGTTGTAGGTAAGGAGTAAGGTAGACAGCAGGGAGGTTGTGGCTTGGAGAGTTGTAGGTAAGGAGTAAAGTAGACAGCAGGGAGGGTTGTGGCTTGGGGAGTTGTAGGTGAGGAGTAAGGTAGACAGCAGGGAGATTGTTGCTTGGGGAGTTGTAGGTGAGGAGTAAGAGAGACAGCATAGAGAGTTGTGGGTTGGGGAGTTGTAGGTAAGGAGTAAGGTAGACAGCATCGAGGGTTGTGGCTTGGGGAGTTGTAAGTGAGGCATAAGGTAGACAACAGAGAGGGTTGTGGATTGGAGAGTTGTAGGTAAGGAGTAAGGTAGACAGCATAGAGGGTTGTGGCTTGGGGAGTTGTAGGTAAGGAGTAAGGTAGACAGCATAGAGGGTTGTGGATTGGAGAGTTGTAGGTAAGGAGTAAGGTAGACAGCATAGAGGGTTGTGGATTGGAGAGTTGTAGGTAAGGAGTAAGGTAGACAGCATAGAGGGTTGTGGCTTGGAGAGTTGTAGGTAAGGAGTAAGGTAGACAGCATCGAGGGTTGTGGATTGGAGAGTTGTAGGTAAGGAGTAAGGTAGACAGCATAGAGGGTTGTGGATTGGAGAGTTGTAGGTAAGGAGTAAGGTAGACAGCAATGAGGGTTGTGGATTGGAGAGTTGTAGGTAAGGAGTAAGGTAGACAGCATAGAGGGTTGTGGAATGGAGTTGTAGGTAAGGAGTAAGGTAGACAGCATCGAGGGTTGTGGATTGGAGAGTTGTAGGTAAGGAGTAAGGTAGACAGCAGGGAGGGTTGTGGCTTGGGGAGTTGTAGGTGAGGAGTAAGAGAGACAGCAGGGAGGGTTGTGGCTTGGAGAGTTGTAGGTAAGGAGTAAGGTAGGCAGCAGGGAGGGTTGTGGCTTGGAGAGTTGTAGGTAAGGAGTAAGGTAGACAGCAGGGAGGGTTGTGGCTTGGGGAGTTGTAGGTGAGGAGTAAGGTAGACAGCAGGGAGGGTTGTGGCTTGGGGAGTTGTAGGTGAGGAGTAAGAGAGACAGCAGAGAGGGTTGTGGCTTGGGGAGTTGTAGGTGAGGAGTAAGAGAGACAGCAGGGAGGGTTGTGGCTTGGAGAGTTGTAGGTAAGGAGTAAGGTAGACAGCAGGGAGGGTTGTGGCTTGGAGAGTTGTAGGTAAGGAGTAAAGTAGACAGCAGGGAGGGTTGTGGCTTGGAGAGTTGTAGGTAAGGAGTAAAGTAGACAGCAAGGAGGGTTGTGGCTTGGGGAGTTGTAGGTGAGGAGTAAGGTAGACAGCAGGGAGGTTGTTGCTTGGGGAGTTGTAGGTGAGGAGTAAGAGAGACAGCATTGAGAGTTGTGGGTTGGGGAGTTGTAGGTAAGGAGTAAGGTAGACAGCATCGAGGGTTGTGGATTGGAGAGTTGTAGGTAAGGAGTAAGGTAGACAACAGAGAGGCTTGTGGATTGGAGAGTTGTAGGTAAGGAGTAAGGTAGACAGCATAGAGGGTTGTGGCTTGGGGAGTTGTAGGTAAGGAGTAAGGTAGACAGCATAGAGGGTTGTGGATTGGAGAGTTGTAGGTAAGGAGTAAGGTAGACAGCATAGAGGGTTGTGGCTTGGAGAGTTGTAGGTAAGGAGTAAGGTAGACAGCATCGAGGGTTGTGGATTGGAGAGTTGTAGGTAAGGAGTAAGGTAGACAGCATAGAGGGTTGTGGATTGGAGAGTTGTAGGTAAGGAGTAAGGTAGACAGCATAGAGGGTTGTGGAATGGAGAGTTGTAGGTAAGGAGTAAGGTAGACAGCATAGAGGGTTGTGGAATGGAGAGTTGTAGGTAAGGAGTAAGGTAGACAGCAGGGAGGGTTGTGGCTTGGGGAGTTGTAGGTGAGGAGTAAGAGAGACAGCAGAGAGGGTTGTGGCTTGGGGAGTTGTAGGTGAGGAGTAAGAGAGACAGCAGGGAGGGTTGTGGCTTGGGGAGTTGTAGGTGAGGAGCAAGGTAGACAGCATAGAGGGTTGTGGCTTGGAGAGTTGTAGGTAAGGAGTAAGGTAGACAGCAGGGAGGGTTGTGGCTTGGAGAGTTGTAGGTAAGGAGTAAAGTAGACAGCAGGGAGGGTTGCGGCTTGGAGAGTTGGAGGTGAGCACTAAGGTAGACAGCAGGGAGATTGTTGCTTGGGGAGTTGTAGGTGAGGAGTAAGAGAGACAGCATGGAGAGTTGTGGGTTGGGGAGTTGTAGGTAAGGAGTAAGGTAGACAGCATCGAGGGTTGTGGCTTGGGGAGTTGTAAGTGAGGCATAAGGTAGACAACAGAGAGGGTTGTGGATTGGAGAGTTGTAGGTAAGGAGTAAGGTAGACAGCATAGAGGGTTGTGGCTTGGGGAGTTGTAGGTAAGGAGTAAGGTAGACAGCATAGAGGGTTGTGGATTGGAGAGTTGTAGGTAAGGAGTAAGGTAGACAGCATAGAGGGTTGTGGATTGGAGAGATGTAGGTAAGGAGTAAGGTAGACAGCATAGAGGGTTGTGGCTTGGAGAGTTGTAGGTAAGGAGTAAGGTAGACAGCATCGAGGGTTGTGGATTGGAGAGTTGTAGGTAAGGAGTAAGGTAGACAGCATAGAGGGTTGTGGATTGGAGAGTTGTAGGTAAGGAGTAAGGTAGACAGCAATGAGGGTTGTGGATTGGAGAGTTGTAGGTAAGGAGTAAGGTAGACAGCATAGAGGGTTGTGGAATGGAGTTGTAGGTAAGGAGTAAGGTAGACAGCATCGAGGGTTGTGGATTGGAGAGTTGTAGGTAAGGAGTAAGGTAGACAGCAGGGAGGGTTGTGGCTTGGGGAGTTGTAGGTGAGGAGTAAGAGAGACAGCAGGGAGGGTTGTGGCTTGGAGAGTTGTAGGTAAGGAGTAAGGTAGACAGCAGGGAGGGTTGTGGCTTGGAGAGTTGTAGGTAAGGAGTAAGGTAGACAGCAGGGAGGGTTGTGGCTTGGAGAGTTGTAGGTAAGGAGTAAGGTAGACAGCAGGGAGGGTTGTGGCTTGGGGAGTTGTAGGTGAGGAGTAAGAAAGACAGCAGAGAGGGTTGTGGCTTGGGGAGTTGTAGGTGAGGAGTAAGAGAGACAGCAGGGAGGGTTGTGGCTTGGGGAGTTGTAGGTGAGGAGCAAGGTAGACAGCATAGAGGGTTGTGGCTTTGAGAGTTGTAGGTAAGGAGTAAGGTAGACAGCAGGGAGGGTTGTGGCTTGGAGAGTTGTAGGTAAGGAGTAAAGTAGACAGCAGGGAGGGTTGTGGCTTGGGGAGTTGTAGGTGAGGAGTAAGGTAGACAGCAGGGAGATTGTTGCTTGGGGAGTTGTAGGTGAGGAGTAAGAGAGACAGCATAGAGAGTTGTGGGTTGGGGAGTTGTAGGTAAGGAGTAAGGTAGACAGCATCGAGGGTTGTGGCTTGGGGAGTTGTAAGTGAGGCATAAGGTAGACAACAGAGAGGCTTGTGGATTGGAGAGTTGTAGGTAAGGAGTAAGGTAGACAGCATAGAGGGTTGTGGCTTGGGGAGTTGTAGGTAAGGAGTAAGGTAGACAGCATAGAGGGTTGTGGATTGGAGAGTTGTAGGTAAGGAGTAAGGTAGACAGCATAGAGGGTTGTGGCTTGGAGAGTTGTAGGTAAGGAGTAAGGTAGACAGCATCGAGAATTGTGGATTGAAGAGTTGAAGGTAACGAGTAAGGTAGACAGCATAGAGGGTTGTGGATTGGAGAGTTGTAGGTAAGGAGTAAGGTAGACAGCATAGAGGGTTGTGGAATGGAGAGTTGTAGGTAAGGAGTAAGGTAGACAGCATAGAGGGTTGTGGAATGGAGAGTTGTAGGTAAGGAGTAAGGTAGACAGCAGGGAGGGTTGTGGCTTGGGGAGTTGTAGGTGAGGAGTAAGAGAGACAGCAGAGAGGGTTGTGGCTTGGGGAGTTGTAGGTGAGGAGTAAGAGAGACAGCAGGGAGGGGTGTGGCTTGGGGAGTTGTAGGTGAGGAGCAAGGTAGACAGCATAGAGGGTTGTGGCTTGGAGAGTTGTAGGTAAGGAGTAAGGTAGACAGCAGGGAGGGTTGTGGCTTGGAGAGTTGTAGGTAAGGAGTAAAGTAGACAGCAGGGAGGGTTGTGGCTTGGAGAGTTGGAGGTGAGGAGTAAGGTAGACAGCAGGGAGATTGTTGCTTGGGGAGTTGTAGGTGAGGAGTAAGAGAGACAGCATGGAGAGTTGTGGGTTGGGGAGTTGTAGGTAAGGAGTAAGGTAGACAGCATCGAGGGTTGTGGCTTGGGGAGTTGTAAGTGAGGCATAAGGTAGACAACAGAGAGGGTTGTGGATTGGAGAGTTGTAGGTAAGGAGTAAGGTAGACAGCATAGAGGGTTGTGGCTTGGGGAGTTGTAGGTAAGGAGTAAGGTAGACAGCATAGAGGGTTGTGGATTGGAGAGTTGTAGGTAAGGAGTAAGGTAGACAGCATCGAGGGTTGTGGATTGGAGAGTTGTAGGTAAGGAGTAAGTTAGACAGCATAGAGGGTTGTGGATTGGAGAGTTGTAGGTAAGGAGTAAGGTAGACAGCATAGAGGGTTGTGGCTTGGAGAGTTGTAGGTAAGGAGTAAGGTAGACAGCATCGAGGGTTGTGGATTGGAGAGTTGTCGGTAAGAGTAAGGTAGACAGCATAGAGGGTTGTGGCTTGGGGAGTTGTAGGTAAGGAGTAAGGTAGACAGCATAGAGGGTTGTGGATTGGAGAGTTGTAGGTAAGGAGTAAGGTAGACAGCATAGAGGGTTGTGGATTGGAGAGTTGCAGGTAAGGAGTAAGGTAGACAGCATCGAGGGTTGTGGATTGGAGAGTTGTAGGTAAGGAGTAAGGTAGACAGCAACGAGGGTTGTGGATTGGAGAGTTGTAGGTAAGGAGTAAGGTAGACAGCATAGAGGGGTTGTGGATTGGAGAGTTGTAGGTGAGGAGTAAGGTAGACAGCATAGAGGGTTGTGGCTTGGAGAGTTGTAGGTAAGGAGTAAGGTAGACAGCATCGAGGGTTGTGGATTGGAGAGTTGTAGGTAAGGAGTAAGGTAGACAGCATCGAGGGTTGTGGATTGGAGAGTTGTAGGTAAGGAGTAAGGTAGACAGCAGGGAGGGTTGTGGCTTGGGGAGTTGTAGGTGAGGAGTAAGAGAGACAGCAGAGAGAGTTGTGGCTTGGGGAGTTGTAGGTGAGGAGTAAGAGAGACAGCAGGGAGGGTTGTGGCTTGGGGAGTTGTAGGTGAGGAGCAAGGTAGACAGCATAGAGGGTTGTGGCTTGGAGAGTTGTAGTTAAGGAGTAAGGAAGACAGCGGGGAGGGTTGTGGCTTGGAGAGTTGTAGGTAAGGAGTAAAGTAGACAGCAGGGAGGGTTGTGGCTTGGAGAGTTGGAGGTGAGGAGTAAGGTAGACAGCAGGGAGATTGTTGCTTGGGGAGTTGTAGGTGAGGAGGAAGAGAGACAGCATGGAGAGTTGTGGGTTGGGGAGTTGTAGGGAGGGAGTAAGGTAGACAGCATCGAGGGTTGTGGCTTGGGGAGTTGTAAGTGAGGCATAAGGTAGACAACAGAGAGGGTTGTGGATTGGAGAGTTGTAGGTAAGGAGTAAGGTAGACAGCATAGAGGGTTGTGGCTTGGGGAGTTGTAGGTAAGGAGTAAGGTAGACAGCATAGAGGGTTGTGGATTGGAGAGTTGTAGGTAAGGAGTAAGGTAGACAGCATCGAGGGTTGTGGATTGGAGAGTTGTAGGTAAGGAGTAAGTTAGACAGCATAGAGGGTTGTGGATTGGAGAGTTGTAGGTAAGGAGTAAGGTAGACAGCATAGAGGGTTGTGGCTTGGAGAGTTGTAGGTAAGGAGTAAGGTAGACAGCATCGAGGGTTGTGGATTGGAGAGTTGTCGGTAAGAGTAAGGTAGACAGCATAGAGGGTTGTGGCTTGGGGAGTTGTAGGTAAGGAGTAAGGTAGACAGCATAGAGGGTTGTGGATTGGAGAGTTGTAGGTAAGGAGTAAGGTAGACAGCATAGAGGGTTGTGGATTGGAGAGTTGCAGGTAATGAGTAAGGTAGACAGCATCGAGGGTTGTGGATTGGAGAGTTGTAGGTAAGGAGTAAGGTAGACAGCATAGAGGGGTTGTGGATTGGAGAGTTGTAGGTGAGGAGTAAGGTAGACAGCATAGAGGGTTGTGGCTTGGGGAGTTGTAGGTGAGGAGTAAGAAAGACAGCAGAGAGGGTTGTGGCTTGGAGGGTTGTAGGTAAGGAGTAAGGTAGACAGCATCGAGGGTTGTGATGAGATTCGGCAAATTGAAGATATTGTTATGTTTGAGGGGGGGGTATGCATTCAAAGGGTAATTAGGATGTTTAATTAGGTATGCCATGCTGTTCGAGTTTACCAGGATCTCGATGTAATAAGTAGCAATTCAGTGGTGATAAGTTGTCTAGTAAATGTCCATTTCTTCAAGGGGGAAATGATAATTGTCACGTAATTAGATAGGGACACGGGATGGGGTGTGTCTGCGTAAACCCCTTTTGGTATTCTCTGGAGGCTGGCCGTGACGTCACAGGACAGTGCTGCGGATGGCTCCGCCCCGTGATCACGATTGGCGGAAGGCGACGGCGGTGGGCCAATAAAACGGCTCGATTGGAAGTGACGAGGACGGGAGGATAAAAAGGTTCTGTTCAGGGTCGAAAAAAAAAAAAAAAAAAAAAAAAAAAAAAAAAAAAAAAGGAAGAAGATCGGGACAAAAAGATCGTGTTTTTTGGGTGGAGGTTGTTTCGCGGGGAGCGTGCTTGTTGCGCGGATTCAATCCTGTTTTTTTCATCGTGTCTTGGAGCCTTGCTGAGCCTCGTGCCTCACGTTGGTTGGCTCTGGGGTTCTGCTGACTCGGAGTGCGGGGTCGAACTGCGGGCGGACCTGCCTCCCTCTGCTGCTCGCAACTTGGCGCCAGAACTGGTTCCCTGGTGGCTGTGAGCGGACTTGGGCCAGGACCAGGAGGTCGACAGCACCACGGTTTCTCCTGCCCCCCCCCCCCCCTGACGAGAGCAAGGCCAGCTCGTCCGACGCCAATCCGGGGACAGTTGCGTCCACACCACGGTCCAGCCTGACCACCAGAAATAGCGTGTGTGTGTGTGTGTGTGTGTGTGTGTGTGTGTGTGTGTGTGTGTGTGTGTGTGTGTGTGTGTGTGTGTGTGTGTGTGTGTGTGTGTGTGTGTGTGTGTGTGTGTGTGTGTGTGTGTGTGTGTGTGTGTGTGTGTACTTGGCGCCTTAGAGGGTTTGAGATCTGTATATTCATTGGAATTGTCTGTGTTTTCCCCACGCCCGATCCCACACCATCCCGTCGAATCGCCCCGGATCCCTTTTCTTGCCGAGTCTTGTTATTTCTGGTCAATAATAAAAACAAATAAACATCATCAACTCAGTGAAAAGCGACCCGTGCCACCTTCCTCATCCCGTTTGCGGTAGAGCGATTAGAACCGCCATGTTTGGGTTATAAATAAATAAACCGCCTCCATCGTTTCGGCTCATTCTTCGTTGGCGGGACTGTTAAAGTCCCGTGGACGTCACAATATTTTCATAGATTGGGGAGAAGATTGACAGATGCAGTTTAACATGAACAAGTGTAAGGTGCTGGGGATGGACATGGTAGGAATAATGAAGATATAGATTATATAATGGTAGGGGCAGTCTTGAAGCATATCACGCAGGATAATGATCTGGACCGGTTAATAGATATGGCGGAGGGGTAAGCAAACATGGCAATGCCAGGTCCAGGTAGGTACAGGTAAAGCCAATAGGGTTTCGGTTATATTTGTAAGAGATAAATTATAAATCAAAAGTGGAAGTGTTAACACCGTATAAGGATTTAATGAGGCTTCATGTTGAATATTGTGTGTAGTTTTGTGTGCCACATCTCAGGAAGGACAGAGCTGCCAGAGAGAGGGTCCAACGCAGGGCTACGAGATTGATTCATGGTCTAACTCTACTAAGCTGTGAGGAACAGCTAAAGGAGGCACGACTTTATCCATCAGAAAGGAGGCGGTTATGAGGGCATATGATGGAAATGTTCAAGATAATGAAGGGTATCGACAAAATTCAGCCGATTAAGGTGAGCAACAAACAACATTTACTCCCTGACACCATGCCCACACGTGTGCAACACCAAACGGAAACTCCACCAATCACACGACCCACACGTCACAATCTCCAACCCAGCCATGTTCGTGCCCCAGAAAAACAAAAACTATCACCCACACCCTCACACATACAATACCAGATCATCTATAGTGTGTGCGCGTGTGTGCGTGTGTGTCTATAACTCCAAAGCCATGAAACCGAGCAGCCTGAAACTTTGCATGTACACTAAGAAAACTCCAAGGAAGTGCATGAGTGAAAATTGGGTGTTCGGGTTAATTAAAACACCACGTTTTGAAGATAATTAACGGCATTATCAACTACAAGTCTAAAAACCCATCAAAAATGACGGGTTGGAATTATTTTATTCGAAATATTCAGAGACTGGAAGATATGACGTTTTGTAGCTCAAGAAAAAGCGTTATTTTAAAACACTACATGTACAAATGTTACCCTATTTTCTTCATCTTCTTACTCTCAAGTCCCGAATAAGCGTGGGGGTCTGAATAAGCGTGTAGGGTGGAAAATCCCAAAAAGTCTAATAAGAGGGCAGGGTGGAAAAACCAGAAATGTGACAAATGTAGAACAAGGATTTTATTGTTCAAATACATACATTACAATGCCAAGATGCGTACTGTACTCTACACTTTTTCTTTGGCAATCTGTATGCGCTTCTTCACACTCCTTCGGGCATTTGCGTTGATTGCTTTGAATCTCCTGAACTGTGGAGTGAAGAGTTCGGATGTGGAAGACGAATGTTTGTCGATCACAGCTTGGATGTCATCAAGGAATGCAAAGTCTGCTTTTGTTTTATCATCTGTAGCTTCGTGTGAGAGAGTGGAGGTAGACAGGAAGTCTTCTTGAATTGATACAATGTCTGTCTGACTTTCGTTCTCATCTGACTCTGGGGACTCCACCTCTTGCATCAATTCTTCTTGAGCCAACTCCTCTCCCTCACAATCCATCAGTTCCACACCCTCATCTCATGGTACCTCACTTTCCCCCTTCCTCTTCCTGGTGACTCCCTTCGGTGGGGTGATGGTTGATGTCAGATCTTTGATGTCCGATGGGGGAGTAGATGCCAGCAAATCCTTCTGAAACTTCAACATCTCTTCTCATAGCTATGAATCGCTGGATATATTGCAATGCTAAAAACGCCTGGAGACATCAGCGTTTGTGGCTTTATTTCATTTTCGCACATGTGATCACCATGAGTATCTCTTAAATTAAGGAGAATTACAAAATGTAAACTCCAGAATCGAACTTACAAGCAGTTCTGACTCCGGGATGTACAGTCGGCAGTTTATATAAGGTAAAGGTACATGCAATTCTAAATTGGTTATTTTATATGACTTGGGTGTGCTTTACAAAGGTTATATGGTTTATCTTTGTGAGTTTCAAAGCAAAATATTGGTTCGCAGGCACAGCAGTAACCACTATTTTCGTTGTCTGTGTGTCTGTCTGTTTGTGACTCTCTCTCTCCAGAGCATAGCTCTGTGAAGTTTGATGCGATCTTGATGAAACTTGGACACAAGCTAGATATCATGGTCTAGTTGTGTCTTTTTGTATGAGGGGCACCCCACGCCCCTTGCGGGCGGAGCCACACCCACTTGAACCTTTTTCTTTCTTTTTTTCTCGCAATTTCATTTCCAAGAAGCTGTGCGTAATGTCCATAAGTACAACATATAAAAAAATCCGATTTGATTTGGTCAATTTTGACAGAAGAGATAGGTTTTTATGGTAGGGCTTCCTCAAAAGCTTCCACCAACTTAATTGTACCAATCGTGGCATTGCTCAATAATTCCCGCGAACCATCATCGCTTCCCGGCTAGTATTCAATTCCACCCGATTTCTGAGCTGTTTGCCATATTAACATGTTTTCTAAACTACAGAACAAATGTTTTTTTCCCAACTGCCACATCACGATTGCCAGCTGTTTACAAAGATTAATGTTTATGCACATCTCCTATACTATAATGTCTATAATGCAACGTATGCAACGTCTATAATGCAACGTAGTTTTTATAATTTGTTTCTTGAAATTCCTACAAGCAAGGATGAAAGCAACTCAAGGTTTTTGGGTTGTATAAGTACATACTGTAGTCGGTAATCACACCGACTCCAATCTGCCGATTCCCGAAATATTGATGATATTGGTCTCCGGACAGATTGGCCAAGCACTAATTCAAATATTGTGTGTGTGTGTGTGTGTGTGTGTGTGTGTGTGTGTGTGTGTGTGTGTGTGTGTGTGTGTGTGTGTGTGTGTGTGTGTGTGTGTGTGTGTGTGTGTGTGTGTGTGTGTGTGTTTTATATTTCTGGAATAGCTGATACTATAAAATTGAGTGTGCATGTGTGCGTGCGTGCATGTTAGAATTGTGAGAAACAGAAAATGAAAAACGAGTTGTGCGTGCGTGCGTGTTGTTCATGAATCATAACTCTGCTAATCTGTGTGTGTGTGTGTGTGTGTGTGTGTGTGTGTGTGTGTGTTTGTTTCATCCTCACCCTACCCCCTCCCAATAAAATACCCTCTCTCTTTCCCCAACAGCATACAAAGTTTATGAAACAGTGAGCCATTTCAAAGAGATTTGTGACCTTGGGTTTTTTATCAGCACCTAATGACAAACAGCCAGGTAGCTTTAACTCTCTGCCTGAAGTTTCTTTAGTTATTAAAATATCATTTTCAATTCAGATTTTCACCAAAATGTGAATTCACACACACACACACACACACACACACACACACACACACACACACACACACACACACACACACACACACACACTCTCTCTCTCTCAATTCGGTAAAAACAAAACACTCTCAACAACATCTGCCCCGCACTGTAAATTAACAAAATGTGCAGGATTGGTCGCCTCGTTTCCTCTGGAATCGGTGTGCGCATTTCACCTTATCCAAAGTCTTCACACAATCACGGTGACGACCAATCTCTATCTCCATTTTCCGTCACACATGCATTCCCACAAGCTTTCAAAGCCAAAACACAATAGAGCACGTTTCATTGCAGTGAAATCTATTGGATTCGCACAAGTTCCATTTCTCCACTCACTCAGCAACACATGCATCTCAATGAAAATCACCAGCCATGCTCCCAGCCGGTCAATCGTCTCCTGCACCCTACAAAAGGTTTTGTGCCTATCATTGCATTTACAAATCCGTAACACCTCCACACAATACAATACAACAAACCAGAAATACAAACAGGTAACTCGACGAATATTTATAACACTTATCTATTTCCCACTTAGCCATTGTCCTTGCTCGTTTACCCTGCAACAATTGCTTGCACGTCTGTCTGTCCCTCACAGAATCAGGTCCATACCCATCAAACATATATCCCACGCATGTCCTCTGCACGGTCTGTGGCATGTCGCTTCGTCAT
The DNA here is from genome assembly GCF_056783735.1 of Eptatretus burgeri. Classification (NCBI taxonomy): domain Eukaryota; kingdom Metazoa; phylum Chordata; class Myxini; order Myxiniformes; family Myxinidae; genus Eptatretus; species Eptatretus burgeri. The sequence goes on from NC_140975.1 coordinate 38,590,688, forward strand.
GCCCAATCTCATCACTTTTCCCACCTGTATTTCCCATCTCTCTCAGCCACTGCTCCTCGGCCAATCTTAGCCGCTGCTCTACGGCCTCTCTCAGCCGCTGCTCTTCGGCCTCTCTCTGTCATGTACTTTCCTTTGTCCGATGTACGTTACCCGTTAAGAACAGCCCCATCATCAGAGGGAAAAGGCGAACGCTCTCCGCTTACCATGCTCAAGCGATTGCCGTCCCTCCAGACCATGGACCGCCTGCAGGGAGTTAGTACATCCTGGACGAGCCCCCATTTGTTGTGGAAGTTATTGCCGAACGTTTTATTTGTTTTGTCACTTTCAATCAACCGTTTAACCGACTCGATGCAAATCCTGTTATTCAATGACAGACACCGATTAATTCACTTTCCACAACGTGAAAGTACATCACATCAGAAAGTTTTATTATACTTGGTACTTGGCCAGTCCCAAGGAGTACAACCCACTGTGGTGGTATACATCCACACGTGCTTGCACTCTCTTGGAGTACAACCCATTGAGATGGTATACATCCTCACGTGCTTGCACTAAAACAAGATTACAATTTCTGGTATTTATAATGCTTTGCTGGGATAGTGGAGGGGGCTGTTAAACATTAGCCAAATAACTCCAAAATGCAATACGTGTCTTCTTGGTGAAAAGCAAATGATGTAATCATAACAAAGTTACTGTTATCAACCCAGGTCACTTTGTTCCATAGCAAGACATTCCTTTTATCAACATTTAGAGCAAAAGACTCTTGGCTAAAGGGAAGCATCACTGACAGCCAATTCGACTTGTAGCATAAAATTAAATTTATAAAACACCAGCAACGATTACAGTTTAGAGTACATTAATATCATTATTTTCTTCCACAGAAGGTTCAAATGCTGTGGTCCAGAGGGTCTCGGCTCGACCCCCATCCTTTTTGAACCGATTAACACAAAGCAGGTGGCAGGCTCGTTGTAGTTAGTCACATCGGAAACTGAAGTAAAGATCATTTGGACTTTCACGGTGAACGACGTACAGTCCCAAGGACTACTGGCCGCGAGATTGGTGACGGTCCAGGTGGGACATTTTCTAGTGTCCACCCGGCTCACTGTTGGATTGTTGTCAGCGAGTGGGATTTGGCCCCTGGGTGACTCCACTGAAATAAAAAGAAAAACATAGAAAAATCATGCCATTCAAGACACAGACCATGGTGTCGCAAGTTCGCCCGCTTTGACGCCATGTTGATTGGCATCTGAAGCCAAACGAAGGCGATTTCAATCGTACATTTGCATGTTATTTAAAGTGAAAAAGGACCGCATTTTTTTCACCTTTTGTGAGATCATTTTCAACACGAAACCTATCGCAGTAACGATAACACTTTCCCATATCCTTTCCTTTTCAGACTAATGTTATTGAACAAATACTGTGCATTTGGGAGCATGAAGAACTTGATCTGTTTTCATGAAACTTTAGTACTACCAAATTATATTGTTACGGTTGTGGAAATTCACAGAACACCATTCAGGTTCCCCAGAGATCAGTTATGTCGATAAGTGTGTGTTCCAGGTTAGATTTCCCCACCAATGTCTAACGGGCTGTGCATCTTTGAGTTAGCCGTTATTCTTTTTCTATCTTTATTTTAAAACAAACAACATCTCCTCACCATCATCTCCACAAACAACAACATTTCAACAAACAAACAACATCTCCTCACCATCATCTCCACGGCACTGCGATCTTTTCACCAGCAACAACATCCCCAACAACCAACATCTCCACAGGCGAACACGATGGCTTCCTCGACAGCAGCAGGGTGTTTTCAAACACGGCCGCGTTGTGAGAGTGATCTCAAAAACGTCTGCGCATGACTTGCAAAACGGATCAAAACGATGAAAGGGGCGGAGCCAGCCGGGGGTGAAGGGTCGAAGGTGAAAGACCAAGTGCCCCCTCCCCCCCGAACCTGATAAAAGGCCGGGCTGAAACGCCAAGAAGAGAGAGTTGGGCTGGGCCGTTACAGTCCAGAGAGTTGAGCCTGCAGTGGAGTTTGGAGTCCAGTGGAGTGTGGAGTCCAGTCAGAGGAGTCGGTGTGGAGAGCGCCAGAATTGGTCGGAGGTGGTCGAGTTGCAGGAGGAGAGAAGTCGACAGCCAGCTACATAACGGTCTGAGCGACGCTGAGGAGTGA